>NW_027507712.1:206090-391090 GCF_037356315.1 Lithobates pipiens | reverse complement strand
GGAGCACGGAAAAGGATAAGCTACAATTCTGGGCGAGCAGGGGGAAGGATAGGCTACTATTCTGGGGGAGCAGGGAGAAGGATAAGCTACCATTCTAAGGGGGAAGGATAATCTACCATTCTTGGGGAGCAGGGAGAAGGATAAGCTACAATTCTGGGGGAGCAGGGAGAAGGCTAAGCTATCATTCTTGGGGAGCAGGTGGAAGGATAGGCTACTATTCTGAGGGAGCAGGGGGAAGGATAGGCTACTATTCTGGGGGAGAAGGGAGAAGGATAAGCTACCATTCTGAGGGAGAAGGATAAGCTACCATTCTTGGGGAGCAGGGAGAGGGATAAGCTACCATTCTTGGGGAGCAGGGAGAAGGATAAGCTACAATTCTGGGGGAGCAGGGAGAAGGATAAGCTACCATTCGGGGGGAGCAGGGAGAAGGATAAGCTACTATTCTGGGGGAGCAGGGAAAAGGATAAGCTACAATTCGGTGGGAGCAGGGAGAACGATAAGCTACTATTCTGGGGGAGCAGGGAGAAGGCTAAGCTACAATTCTGGGGGAGCAGGGAGAAGGATAAGCTACTATTCTGGGGGAGCAGGGAAAAGGATAAGCTACAATTCGGTGGAGCAGGGAGAAGGATAAGCTACTACTTTTGGGGAGAAGGATAAGCTACTATTTTTGGGGAGAAGGATAAGCTACAATTCTGGGGGAGCAGGGAGAAGGATAAGCTATCATTTTAGAGGAGTGGGGGAGAAGGATAAGCTAACATTCTGGGGGAGCAAGGACACGAATAAGCTATCATTCTGGGGAAGCAGGGAGAAAGATAAGCTACAATTTTTGGGGAGAAGGATAAGCTACATTCTGGGGGAGCAGGGAGAATGATAAGTTACCATTCTGGGGGAGCAGGGAGAAGGATAAGTTAACATTCTGGAGGAGCAAGGACACGGATAAGCTACCATTCTGGGGGAGCAGGGAGAAAGATAAGCTACAATTTTCGGGGAGAAGGCTAAGTTACCATTCTGGGGGAGCAGGGAGAAGGATAAGCTATCATTCTGGGGGAGTAGGGACAAGGATAAGCTACTATTCTGAGGGAGCGGGAAGAAGGATAAGCTACTATTCTGAGGGAGCAAGGAGAAGGATAAGCTACCATTCTGTGGGAGCAGGGAGAAGGATAAGCTACTATTCTGGGGGAGCTGGGAGAAGGATAAGCTACTATTCTGAGGGAGCAGGGAGAAGGATAAGCTACCATTCTGGAAAAGCAGGGAGAAGGATAAGCTAAACTTCTGGGGGAGCAGGGAGAAGGATAAGCTACCATTCTTGGAAAGCAGGGAGAAGGATCAGCTACACTTCTGGGGGAGCAGGGTGAAGGATAACCTACAATTCTGGGGGAGAAGGATAAGCTACTATTTTGGGGAGAAGGATAAGCTACAATTCTGGGGAGCAGGGAGAAGGAAAAGCTACTATTCTGGGGGAGCAGGGAGATGGATAAGCTACAATTCTTGGGGAGCAGGGAGAAGGATAAGTGATCCTTCTGGGGAAGCAGGGAGAAGGATAAACTACTATTCTGGGGGAGCAGGGAGAAGGCTAAGCTACCATTTGGTGGGAGCAGGGAGAAGGATAAGCTACCGTCCCGGGGGAGAAGGATAAGCTACCATTCTGGGGGAGAAGGATAAGCTACCATTCTGGGGGAGCAGGGAGAAGGATAAGCTATCATTTTTGGGGAGAAGGATAAGTTACATTCTGGGGGAGCAGGGAGAAGGATCAGCTATCATTCTGGTGTAGTAAGGAGAAGAATAAGCTACCATTGTGGGGGGAGCAGGGAGAAGGATAATTTACCATTCTGGGGGAGAAGGGAGAAGGATAAGCTACCATTCTGGAGGAGCAGGGAGAAGGATAAGCTACCGTTCCGGGGGAGCAGGGAAAAGCATAAGTTACAATTTTGGAGGAGAAGGATAAACTACTGTTTTTGGGGAGAAGGATAAGCTATTTTTTGGGAGAAGGATAAGCTACTATTTTTGGGGAGCAGGGAGAAGGATAAGCTATCATTCTGGGGGAGCAGGGAGAAGGATAAGCTATCATTGTAGAGGAGCGGGGGAGAAGGATAAGCTACCATTCTGGGGAGCAAGGATACGGATAAGCTACCATTCTGGGGGAGCAGGGAGAAAGATAAGCTACCATTTTTGGGGAGAAGGATAAGCTATCATTCCGGGGGAGCAGGGAGAATGATATGTTAGAATTCTGGGGGAGCAGGGAGAAGGAGAAGTTACCATTCTGGGGGAGCAAGGACATGGATAAGCTACCATTCTGGGGAGCAGGGAGAAGGATAAGTTACCATTCTGGGGGAGAAGGGATAAAGATAAGCAACTATTCTTGGGGAGCAGGGAGAAGCATAAGCTACCATTCTGGGGGTACGGGGAAAAGGATAAGCTACTATTCTGAGGGAGCAGGGAGATGGATAAGCTACTATTCTGGGGGAGCAGGGAGAAGGATAAGCTACCATTCTGGGGGAGCAGGGAGAAGGATAAGCTACCATTCTGGGGGAGCGGGGAGAAGGATAAGCTACTATTCTGAGGGAGTGGGGAGAAGGATAAGCTACTATTCTGGGGGAGCTGGGAGAAGGATAAGCTACTTTTCTGAGGGAGCAGTGAGAAGGATAAGCTACCATTCTTGGAAAGCAGGGAGAAGGATAAGCTAGACTTCTGGGGGAGCAGGGAGAAGGATAAGCTACCATTCGGGGGGAGCAGGAAGAAGAATAAGCTACAATTCTGGGGGAGAAGGATAAGCTACTATTTTTGGGGAGAAGGATAAGCTACAATTCTGGGGGAGCAGGAAGAAGGATAAGCTATTATTCTAGGGGAGCAGGGAGAAGGATAAGCTACATTTCTGGGGGAGCAGGGAGAAGGATAAGCTACAATTCTGGGGGAGCAGGGAGAAGGATAAGCTACCGTTCCAGGGGAGAAGGATAAGCTCCATTCTGGGGGAGAAGGATAAGCTATCATTTTTGGGGAGAAGGATAAGCTACATTCTGGGGGAGCAGGGAGAATGATCAGCTATCATTCTGGGGTACTAAGGAGAAGGATAAGCTACCATTGTGGGGGGAGGAGGGAGAAGGATAAACTACCATTCTGGGGGAGTAGGGAGAAGGAAAAGCTACCATTTTGGAGGAGCAGGGAAAAGGATAAACTACCGTTCCGGGGAGCAGGGAAAAGCATAAATTACAATTTTGCGGGAGAAGGATAAGCTACTATGTTTGGGGATAAGGATACGCTACTATTCTGGGGGAGCAGGGAGAAGGATAAGCTATCATTCTGGGGGAGCAGGGAGAAGGATAAGCTATCATTTTAGGGGAGCGGCGGAGAAGGATAAGCTACCATTCTGGGGGAGCAAGGACACAGATAAGCTACCATTCTGGGGGAGAAGGGAGAAAGATAAGCTACCATTTCTGGGGAGAAGGATAAGCTACATTCTGGGGGAGCAGGGAGAAGGATAAGTTACCATTCTGGGGGAGCAAGGACATGGATAAGCTACCATTCTGGGAGAGCAGGGAGAAAGATAAGCTACTATTTTTGGGGAGAAGGTTAAGTTACCATTCTGGGGGAGCAGGGAGAAGGATAAGCTACTATTCTGAGGGAGCAGGGAGAAGCATAAGCTACCATTCTGGGGGTGCGGGGAGAAGGATAAGCTACTATTCTGAGGGGGCGGGGAGAAGGATAAGCTACCATTCTGGGGGAGCTGGGAGATGGATAAGCTACTATTCTGAGGGAGCAGGGAGAAGGATAAGCTACTATTCTGGGGGAGCTGGGAGAAGGATAAGCTACTATTCTGGGGGAGCTGGGAGAAGGATAAGCTACACTTCTGGGGGAGAAGGATAAGCTACACTTCTGGGGGAGCAGGGAGAAGGATAAGCTACTATTCTAGGAGAGCAGAGAGAAGGCTAAGCTACCATTCGGGGGGAGAAGGCTAAGCTACCATTCGCGGGGAGCAGGGAGAAAGATAAGCTACTATTCTGGGGGAGCAGGGAGAAGGATAAGCTACTATTTTTGGGGAGAAGGCTAAGCTACTATTCTGGGGGAGCAGGGAGAAGGATAAGCTACTATTCTGGGGGAGCAGGGAGAAGGATAAGCTACAATTCTGGGGGAGCAGGGAGAAGGCTAAGCTACCATTCGGGGGGAACAGGGAGAAGGCTAAGCTACCATTCAGGGGGAGCAGGGAGAAGGCTAAGCTACCATTCGGGGGGAGCAGGGAGAAGGCTAAGCTACCATTCGCGGGGAGCAGGGAGAAGGATAAGCTACTATTTTTGGGGAGAAGGATAAGTTGTCATTCTGGGTGAGTAGGGAGAAGGATATGTTACTATTCTGGGGGAGCAAGGAGAAGGATAAGCTACCATTCTGGGGGAGCAGGGAAAAGGATAAGCTACTATTCTGAGGGAGCAGTGAGAAGGATAAGCTACCATTCTGGGGGAGCAGGGAGAAGGATAAGCTACTATTCTGAGGGAGCAGTGAGAAGGATAAGCTACTATTCTGGGGGAGCAGGGAGAAGCATAAGCTACCATTCTTGGGGAGCAGGGAGAAGGATAAGCTACTATTCTGGGGGAGCAGGGAGAAGGATAAGCTACACTTCTGGGGGAGCAGGGAGAAGGATAAGCTACCATTCGGGGGGAGCAGGAAGAAGGATAAGCTACCATTCGGGGGGAGCAGGAAGAAGGATATGCTACAATTCTGGGGGAGAAGGATAAGCTACAATTCTGGGGGAGCGGGGAGAAGGATAAGCTACAATTCTGGGGTAGAAGGATAAGCTACTATTTTTGGGGAGAAGGATAAGCTACAATTCTGGAGGAGCAGGGAGAAGGATAAGCTACAATTCTGGGGGAACAGGGAGAAGGCTAAGCTACCATTCGGGGGGAATAGGGAGAAGGATAAGCTACCATTCTGAGGGAGCAGGGAGAAGGATAAGCTACTATTCTGGGGGAGCAGGGAGAAGGCTAAGCTACCATTTGGGGGAGCAGGGAGAAGGCTAAGCTACTATTCTGGGGGAGCAGGGAGAAAGCTAAGCTACCATTTGGGGGGAGCAGGGAGAAGGATAAGCTACTGTTTTTGGGGAGAAGGATAAATTATCATTGTGTGGAACAGGGAGAAGGATCAGCTATCATTCTGGGGGAGCGGGGGAGAAGGATAAGCTACATTCTGGGGGAGCAGGGAGAAGGCTAAGTTACCATTCTGAGGGACCAGGGAGAAGGATCAGCTATCATTCTGGGTGAGTAGGGAGAAGGATATGTTACCGTTCTGGGGGAGCAGGGAGAATGATAAGTTACTATTCTGGGGGAGCAGGGAGAGGGATAAGCTACCATTCTGCAGGGAGAAGGATAAGCTACCATTCTGGGGGAGAAGGATAAGCTACCATTCTGGGGTTGCAGGGAGAAGGATAAGCTACCATTCTGGAGCAGCAGGGAGAAGCATAAGCTACCATTCTGGGGGAGCAGGGAGAAGGATAAGCTATTATTTTTGGGGAGAAGGATAAGCTACATTCTGGGGGAGCAGGGAGAAGGCTAAGTTACCATTCGAGGGACCAGGGAGAAGGATCAGCTATCATTCTGGGGGAGTAATGAGAATGATAAGCTACCATTCTGGGTGAGTAGGGAGAAGGATAAGCTACCATTTGGGGGGAGCAGGAAGAAGGATAAGCTACAATTCTGGGGGAGAAGGATAAGCTTCTATTTTTAGGGAGAAGGATAAGCTACAATTCTGGGGGAGCGGGGAGAAGGATAAGCTACAATTCTGGGGGAGAAGGATAAGCTACTATTTTTGGGGAGAAAGATAAGCTACAATTCTGGAGGAGCAGGGAGAAGGCTAAGCTACCATTCAGGGGAGCAGGGAGAAGGATAAGCTACTATTCTGGGGGAGCATGGAGAAGGCTAAGCTACCATTGTGAGGGAGCAGGGAGAAGGATAAGCTACTATTCAGGGGGAGCAGGGAGAAGGCTAAGCTACCATTCGGGGGGAGCAGGGAGAAGGTTAAGCTACTATTCTGGGGGAACAGGGAGAAGGCTAAGCTACCATTCGGGGGAGCAGGGAGAAGGATAAGCTACTATTTTTGGGGAGAAGGATAAGTTATCATTCTGGATGAGTAGGGAGAAGGATAAGCTACTATTCTGGGGGAGCAGGGAGAAGGATAAGCTACCATTTTGGGGGAGAAGGATAAGCTACCATTCTGGGGTTGCAGGGAGAAGGATAAGCTACCATTCTGTGGGGAGCAGGGAGAAGGATAAGTTACCATTCTGGGGGAGAATGGAGAAGGATAAGCTACCATTGTGGGGGAGCAGGGAGAAGGATAAGCTACCGTTCCAGGGGAGCAGGGAAAAGCATAAGTTACCATTTTGGGGGAGAAGGCTAAGCTACCACTCTGGGGGACCAAGGAGAAGGATAAGTTACTATTCTGGGGGAGCAGGGAGAAGGATAAGCTACCATTCTGGGGGAGCAAGGAGAGGATAAACTATCATTCTGAGGGAGCAGGGAGAAGGATAAGTGATATTCTGGGGGAGCAGGGAGAAGGATAAGCTACCATTCTGGGGGAGCAGAAAAGAGTGAAAAAGTAGGAGAGAGAAGGATGAGTGACCATACTAGTTGAGAAGGAGAGAGAATGATGAGTGATGATCCAGGAGAAGTGGGTATAGGAGATAGGAGAAAAGAGAGAAAGAGGAGTGAGCATACTCAAGGATAAATTAGGTAACCTTACTAACCCCTCAACCATTCTGTGGGGAGCAGGGAGAAGGATAAGTTACCATTCTGGGGGAGAATGGAGAAGGATAAGCTACCGTTCTGGGGGAGCAGGGAGAAGGATAAGCTATCATTCTGAGGGAGCAGGGAGAAGGATAAGTGATCATTCTGGGGGAGCAGGGAGAAGGATAAGTGATCATTCTGGGGGAGCAGGGAGAAGGATAAGCTACCATTCTGGGGGAGCAAGGAGAAGGATAAGCTATTATTCTGAGGGAGCAGGGAGAAGGATAACTGATAATTCTGGGGGAGCAGGGAGAAGGATAAGCTACCATTCTGGGGGAGCATAAAAGAGTGAAAAAGTAGGAGAGAGAAGGATGAGTGACCATACTAGTTGAGAAGGAGAGAGAATGATGAGTGATGATCCAAGAGAAGTGGGTATAGGAGATAGGAGAAAAGAGAGAAAGAGGAGTGACCATACTCAAGGATAAATTAGGTAACCTTACTAACCCCTCAACTCAAGACCTATGGAAACACTAAAACCAAAATTCGAACCAACAAAAAAAAACAACAATCAAAAGCCACAAGCCCACAAACAGAACACACAATCAAAAAGCACAAACCAACGTCTTAGCGGCTGTACGGTCCTGATTGTTCAGATAAAGCAGTGAAGAGGCTGCTATTCCAGTGTGTGTGTTGCTGAGTAAAGCTGGGTACACATTGGCAGGACATCGCCCAGTTTCTGATGATCCGTCCAACTTTCTGTAAGTGTGTACAGCTGTCAGATAAAGGGACATGCTGGAGAACCAGCAGCCAATGGCTGCAAATGCTGCTCAGTGTATTCTGTCAGGGGGAGTAGGAAGTCCCCTGTCAGAACACAACAGCACAGCCGGAGAGATCACCACATCACTTGGTGTTAGTACGGAGATCTGTCACATGCTGGTTGAATGAAGAACAAATTGCAGTGTGTAACGGGCTTAAAGCCAGGTCCAATGTCTTTGCAGCAGTCTCTGAACAAACAGGATTGTGCAGCAGCTCATACATTGTCACGGCTTTACTCAGAAATGCACAACTAAATTCCAGCCTCTTTGCTGCGGCACAGTCCTGTTTGTTCAGATACAGCTGCAGAGTATGTGTGTGGCTAAGTATGGCCGGGCCAACGTCTTTGCTACTATGTCAGAACAGACAGGACACTACAGCAGCGAAGACATTGGCTCAGCCTTACTAAGCCTCATGTACACAATGGAATGGCAGGCTCTCTGCAGCGGTGTCTGAACAAACAGGACTGTAGGGCCGCAGCAAAGAGGCTGGAATTTAGTTTTGTGTGTTGCTGAGTAAAGCCGTGACAACAACTTAGCTGTTGCACAGTCCTGTTTGTTCAAAGACGTTGGACCTAGCTTAAGGACTGTGCAGAAGAGGCTGGTATTGTGATGTGTCCATACGGCTGAAGTCTTTGCTGCTATATCTGAATAAGAAACAGGACTGTGCAGCAGCAAAGAGGCTGACATTCTATTGTGTGCATGTGGCTGAGGCCAGGCCAACATCTTCACTACTGCACAGTCCTGTTTGTTCAGACACAGCAGCAAAGAGGCTGGCAGTTAGTTTTGTGCATGTGGCTGAGTAAACCCGGACCAACGACTAAGCTGTTGCACAGTCCTGTTGCTTGTTCAGGTAGAGTAACTGTGTTGCCCTCTCACCCCACCCCCCTTATATTTACCTGAGTCCTATCATGATTCAGTGCTGTGCCCCTTTACAGTGGCTCTCTCCTCTCTCTCTGCTCACAGAGGCAGCTGTGGGAGACAATGGCTCCTGTTGCGGTCTATGACATCATGGGAGCAGAGAGTTTGGGACAGGGTCAAGCTGCGCTGTGTGTATCAATAGACACACAACGCATGGCTCAGGACCAGGAGGTGGCACTGTTATGGAGGCACTGGTATTCCAGTGTGATTGGCTGGGGAAGCCCGGGTCAATGTCTAGCTCTTGCAGTCTTCTTTCCTTGTTCAGACTTAGCAGTAGAGAAGAGGTTGGTACAGAGTGTGAATGTGTGAGTGTGGCTGAGTCAGAGACAACATCCTAGCCGCTGCACGGTCCCATTACTAGTTCAGGAATATCAGCAGCGAGGAGGCCGGTATCTGATATGTGGTGGTAAAATCGCCCTACCTGACATCACAGGATGTCCTTCGTGCTCCTTCACCTCCTCCCATAGTCCAATCCAGATGAAGTCCTCTGTAGATGACAGGACGTCTCTGACATCTGACAGGGAAGGCAGATCACAGCTTCTTCCTTCTCTGTCCTCAGAAGGCTCTTCACTCCACAGACCCTCTGAAATGTGACAGTATTCTGGGTCAGAGAAAAGCATTATAAGACAGGGAGTTACCCCCCATGAGATGACAGAAATAAGCTGAACACAGAGTCTGGAATTGCTGCCTCCTGGCTATCACCCCCAAAGGACTGGATTCCCTAATTCCAGAGCCTCTAACCCAAATAATGCAGATTGTGAGTTCTTACTTTACTGGCTGAAGACTAAAATAATAACACCTGGCTTCAATACACAAGTGTCAGCACCTCGGGACAACTTCTTATTCCATGCTTGTTTATCTGCCATCCCTCCACCCATCTGTCTATCTATGTCTGGAGACACCCTACACCCCCCCCCCACGTAATATCTATTACCAGCCACTGCTCCACTCCTGCAAAAGCTCTTCTATCCATCTTGATGCTACAGTCGGGGGGTCAGTCTTATGGTGTCACCGTAGATTTTCTCCTCAGGTTGTTCCTTCATTGTGCTGCAAAGAGAATATTATTATCAGTTAGTGAGACTCACTAGGGATGGTTTAATGGTTCCCAGTCCAGTTTTATTTTTACAGAAAAAGTACTTCCCACTCATCTCTCTGAATATGGACAAAGTTCCCAACTGTTCAGACTTCACTGGCAGCTTGCTTGCTGCAGTGAGTACACTTCACAGTAATTCATAAGTCTAAAGCCGCGTACACACGGGCGGATTGTATGGCCTACTTAGTCCGCCGAAACACATTTCAGCGGACAGTCCGCTCGTGTGTGGGCTTCAGCAGACTTTTTCAGCGTGCAGTCTGGCGGACTAAGTATTTCGGAATTTCCGTAATACTGTTCGTCGTACTCGCATTTCGGCGGACAATCTGCCCGTGTGTGTGCCAGTCCGCCGT
Organism: Lithobates pipiens; assembly: GCF_037356315.1. Lineage (NCBI taxonomy): Eukaryota > Metazoa > Chordata > Amphibia > Anura > Ranidae > Lithobates > Lithobates pipiens. Next base: position 381,210 of record NW_027507712.1, on the reverse strand, counting down.
ACTTTTTGAAATGAGCGGACTTTTCCCGCCCGGAGAAAAGTCCGCTCATTTCAAGCGGGTATCCAGGTAGGCGGGGCCCGCGAAGGAGACGTCGCTGGCCCGCCGCCTGGTATGGACTTAAAGGGGACCCCCAACGCCGAAAAAAATCGGCGTGGGGGTCCCCCCCAAGTCCACAACAGACCCTTGTCCGAGCACGCTACCCGGCCGGCCCGGAAAGGGGGCGAGCGAGCGCCCCCCCTCCTGAGCCGTACCAGGCCGCGTGCCCTCAACGGGGGGGTGCCTTGGGGAAGGGGGGGCCGCGCGGCCCCCCCCACCCCAAAGCACCTTGTCCCCATGTTGATGAGGACAAGGGCCTCTTCCCGACAACCCTGGCCGTTGGTTGTCGGGGTCTGCGGGCGGGGGGCTTATCGGAATCCGGGAGCCCCCTTTAATAAGGGGGCCCCCGGATACCGGCCCCCCACCCTATGTGAATGAGTATGAGGTACAATGTACCCCTACCCATTCACCTGTAAAATAAAAGTACAAAAAAAAACACAACACACGAGATAAAATACTTTATTGCACAGCTCCGGGGGTCTTCCGTCTTCGGGGGTCTTCTCGCCGGACTCCTCCGCTATCTTCTTGTAGCTCTTTTGCTAGCGGAGGAGTCCGGCTTTCTTCCTCGCCGCCGGCCTCTTCTCCCAACTTCGGGGGTCTTGTCCCCCTCTTCGGTTCTTCTGCCGGGCCACCGCGCCTTCTTATAGCTCTTTTACAGGCGGTGGCCCGGTCTTCTGTCGCCACTGCCGCCGCCGCCGCCGCCGCCTTCCGTTCTTCTTCTTCTTCTTCTCCAGGAGCTGTTGCCTCGACGATCTCTCCGGCCGGAATGCCAGGGACGCACTGCGCGGCCACTTATATAGGGACAAGGGGCGGTGTCACATGGCTTTATGTCACATGGGTTGGTGTCACATGGTGACCCCGCCCCCTTACGATGTCATAGTCCCCATGTGACATCAACCCATGTGACCAACCCATGTGACATAAAGCCATGTGACACCGCCCCTTGTCCCTATATAAGTGGCCGCGCAGTGCGTCCCTGGCATTCCGGCCGGAGAGATCGTCGAGGCAACATCTCCTGGAGAAGAAGAAGAAGAAGAAGAAGAAGAAGAACGGAAGGCGGCGGCGGCGGCGGCGACAGAAGACCGGGCCACCGCCTGTAAAAGAGCTATAAGAAGGCGCGGTGGCCCGGCAGAAGAACCGAAGAGGGGGACAAGACCCCCGAAGTCGGGAGAAGAGGCCGGCGGCGAGGAAGAAAGCCGGACTCCTCCGCTAGCAAAGGAGCTACAAGAAGATAGCGGAGGAGTCCGGCGAGAAGACCCCCGAAGACGGAAGACCCCCGGAGCTGTGCAATAAAGTATTTTATCTCGTGTGTTGTGTTTTTTTTTGTACTTTTATTTTACAGGTGAATGGGTAGGGGTACATTGTACCCCATACTCATTCACATAGGGTGGGGGGCCGGTATCCGGGGGCCCCCTTATTAAAGGGGGCTCCCGGATTCCGATAAGCCCCCCGCCCGCAGACCCCGACAACCAATGGCCAGGGTTGTCGGGAAGAGGCCCTTGTCCTCATCAATATGGGGACAAGGTGCTTTGGGGTGGGGGGGCCGCGCGGCCCCCCCTTCCCCAAGGCACCCCCCCATGTTGAGGGCACGCGGCCTGGTACGGTTTAGGAGGGGGGGCGCACGCTCGCCCCCTTTCCTGGCCGGGTAGCGTGCTCGGACAAGGGTCTGTTGTGGACTTGGGGGGGACCCCCACGCCGATTTTTTGCCGCGTTGGGGTTCCCCTTTAAGTCCATACCAGGCGGCGGGGTCAGCGACGTCTCCTTCGCGGGCCCCGCCTACCTGGAGACGCGCTAGAAATGAGCGGACTTTCCTCCGCGTGTGTTGGCGAGTCCGTTCATTTCAAAAGTAGGGCGGATAGTATGGCAGACTTAGTACGCCGTATTAGTCTGCTCAAAAAGTGGTGTGTGTGGTCAAGTCCGTTCATTCGAAAGTATGACGGACTGTCCGTCGGATTGTATGACGGACTAAGTAGGCCATACAGTCCGCCCGTGTGTATGCGGCTTTAGAATTAAAGATGAGCAGTGAGTGTGTGATGTGTGTGAGGGAGGACATTCTGGGAGCCCTATGAAAATACAAACTATCTCCAGCCCATCATTATAGAAATACAAAAATACAACATTTATTATACAGCAAACATTGTCAGTGCAGCCTGAGAAAAGGGTTCTCGGGGTACCTGAGATGGCACACTATCTGGGGGCAATAAATCTCCTATTTCTGTATTATTATCATGCAGTGCTGGTGATTACATTCCAGACTTTTCTACAGACAATGTTATTACTTATAACCTGAACCCCCTACACCCCCCGGCCACCATTACCACCCATTTGATCCACCCATTCCTTCCATTACGCTCCCGGCCATTGTCATCCCCCCATTTCATCCATCAATTCCCTCCATACACAACCCCTGGTCCCATCAACCCCATTTCATCCCTCCATGACCCCCTTCACTCATACACACCTCTGGCCACCTTCATGCCATACACCCCCCAGCCACCATCACCCCTCATTCCTTCCATACACCCTCTGGCCACCATCACCCCCTATTCCATCCATCCATTCCCTCCATACACCCCCCCCCAGCCACCATCTACCCCCCATTTCATCCACCCATTTACTCCATGCACCCCCTAGCCCCATCAACCGCATTCCATTCCTCCATCACCCCCTTCACTCATACACCCTCTGGCCACCATCACCCCCCTCACCCATACACCCCCCACCATCCTCCATATTCCATCCATACATCACCCTTCACCCATACACCCCCAGCCACCATCACCCACATTCCCTCATACACCCCTCAGACCCCATCACTCCATTCTATCTCTAAACTCGCCCATATAGCCTCCCTACCCTATGACCCCCATTATATACCTCTATTTCCCTGTATACACCCATTCCATCCACCCCTTCCCTCTATACACCCCCCCGCCACCATCAACCCCCCCATTTCATCACCCTTTTCACCCATACACCCCCGGGCCACCATCCCCCACATTCCCCCATACACCCCTCATACCCCCATCACTCCATTCTATCCCCCAATTCCCCCCATATAACCCCCCCTCCCCATGACCCCATTATATCCCTCTATTTCCCTGTATACACCCATCACACCCATTCCATTCCCCCTTCCCTCCATACACCACCCCATCCACCATCAACCCCCCATTTCATCACCCCCTTCACACATACAACCCCCCCACCATCACCCCTTTTTCCATACATACACCGCCCCCTTCACCCATACACCCCCAGCCACCATCACCCACATTCCCCCTATACACCCCTCAGACCCCCATCACTCCATTCTATCCCCCAACTCCCCCCACATAATCCCCCTTCCCAATGACCCCATTACATCCCTCTACTCCCCTCATACACCTCCTAAACCCCCATCTCCCCTATTCCACCCCCCTACTCTCCCCATACATACCTCCACCCCCCATCACATGCCCCTATTACCCCATAAACCCCCCAGATCCCTATTCCATCCCCTTATTACCCACATATCTATCCCATGCCCTCATCACCCCTACTCTACTCCCCATCTCCCCCAATACATTCCCATTCCTTCCTTCCCCCTAATCCCTCATATCACCAATTTCCCCAATCCTACTTCCGGTGTGAATGTCTTGGTCTTCAACAAGATGGCGGCCGCAGACATCCCAGAGTAATAGCTTCTACGAACAGCAAGTTCTTCTCCTATTGCTTGTAAACTAAGCAGATCCTCAAGAATATTTTTTTTGCCGTGGACGTGACACACTGTGCTCCTTCCCAGCCCGGATTGTGTTGGGGAAATGTAATATTCTATGAGGGACCTTCAGAGAAAGTCATACCAGTTTCAGACACCAGATGGCAGTATTTTACTGCCATATAGTGTGCTACCACATTCATCCACAAGGCGGCGACAGAGTATTCCGCGTATAGAAAATCATTGTGAGCGCTACCAGGATCAGCCAGTAAGTGGCAGCATAGTGTTTGCATGACATAAAGCGCATGCCCAGTCCGCCGCCATTTTCTATGATCCTCAGGAAAATGGCGGCGATGAGGACTTTTCTGTTTAATGTATTGCGGAGGACCAGAGCAGCTGCCATTATAACGAGCGGGATAATACTCTGGTCTTCGGTAATATGGCGGCCGTCCCGGACATTTTCCTCATACAGTTAGATTTCCATGTCAGGCTCTGCTGCCGCTCTGTAAAAGTTAGATGGAGCACCAATCACTGCGGTGGGCGTGACCATGTCCGAGCGGCCGTGGTATACAAAGGCGGGGAAAGTTGCCAGGCTCCGCCCAACAATCTAACTGAACAGTTTATAATGTTTCTTAGACTTGGAACCGGAAATACTTTTTTTATTTAGAAAATGACCCGCATGGAGATTAATTTCACATAATGACCCCGAAGCTACGAGAAGTGGGCTCTATAGGACGACTAGTCCGCCATTTTATTGAGGACCGATATTTCGTCAGATTAGGCGACCTGTCAGAATGTGTATCGGAAGTGACGTCGTTTGCCGCCATCTTGCTTCACCCAGCACTCCTCTATAGTGAGGATACACTGTGAAGGGGGAAAGAGGACATCTTGTTACACCCACCGGAGTTTTGCATTTTACACGTATTTTTAACAGTAAAGTGAGCTTTCCCCCTTCTCATTGTATCCTTACTATAGAGGTGTGCGGGGTATAGGAAGATGGTGGTGAATGAACGTCAGTTCCGTTAAACATTCTGACGGGTCGCCGAACCTGACAAACAATCGCCATCTTGTTGAGGACCACTGCATATGGTATTATAAAAAATGGCGGCTCAGGCATGCGCAGTGGAATATATGAAGATACTCGTTATGCTGCCCCTTTGTGGTTGGATCTGGGATGACTCCCCCTGTGTTACTATACGCATAATATTACCGTCACTCTGCCCCCTTGTGCTTGAATCTGGTATGACTCCCACTGTGTTACTATACACGTAATATTACCGTCACTCTGCCCCCTTGTGGTTGGATCTGGTATGACTCCCCTGTGTTTCTATATATATAATATTACCGTCACTCTGTCCCCCTTGTGGTTGGATCTGGTATGACTCCCCTGTGTTACTATACACGTAATATTACCGTCACTCTGCCCCTTTGTGGTTGGATCTGGTATGACTCCCCTGTGTTACTATACACATAATATTACCGTCACTCTGCCCCCTTGTGGTTGGATCTGGTATGACTCCCCTGTGTTACTATACACGTAATATTACCGTCACTCTGCCCCCTTGTGGTTGGATCTGGTATGACTCCCCTGTGTAACTATACATATAATATTACCATCACTCTGCCCCCCTTGTGGTTGGATCTGGTATGACTCCCCTGTGTTACTATACATATAATATTACCATCACTCTGCCCCCCTTGTGGTTGGATCTGGTATGACTCCCCTGTGTTACTATACACGTAATATTACCATCACTCTGCCCCCTTGTGGTTGGATTTGGTATGACTCCCCTGTGTTACTATACATGTAATATTACTGTCACTCTGCCCCTTTGTGGATGATCCTGGTATGGCACTGATTAGCAGCAGTGGTGGGCACTGATAGGCAGCACTGGTGGGCACTGATAGGCGGCACTGGTGGGCAGTAAGGAGGCTGATGTCCCTCTAACAGAAGCCAGTTCTTTTCTTTTTTTGTTTATGCTGATAGTGTGAAGAAAAAAGAAGCTGGTGACCGGCTTCTGTTGACTTCCGTGATCTGTTGTCATTGGCTGACAGCTGGTTACGTGGTAAAGGGCCCAAGGTGATTGGCCCTTTACCCTGTGATCAGCATTGTCCCAAGGACCAGGGGCATCACAGTACCACTACTATCTTGTGTTTGATATCATAAGAGGTGTCCTACCAGTTACAGCCACCAGGGGCATGCGGCACAGTGGTGTAGTGGTTAGAATAATTATCTAGCAGCAGGAGGGTCACTTGTTCAAATCCCGACCACAATGTTACCAGCCTGGAGGCTAAATCAGCCCCAGTATAAGCATGTGAATTGGGGACCTGAGATTGGAATCTCCTTAAGGGTAGGGACTGATGTGAATGTACAACATGTATGTAAAATTGACAACAATATATAAGTACCTGAAATAAAAAAAATTGATATCATAAGAGGTGTCCTACCAGTTTCCACCACCAGGGGCATCAGAGTACCAGTAATATTTTGCGAGCAGTACCAGAATCAGCCATAAGATGGCAGAATAGTTACTGGATCACAAGCTGCGCATGCTCCGTACGGAACCATTTTACATGAGATACATGGCTTGGTCCTCAGGAAGATGGCGGCCATAGAGGACATGAATTCTTTATAAGTCTGACATTGAGCAGACAAATATGTCCTGGTCGTCAATAATATGGCGTCTGTCTGGGAGGATCCGTGTGCTCTTCCCTCATTTCTTTTCTAATGTCAGTCTCTAGACTGAATGACTGAATTGTCCAGAGAGTTTGCTCAGCATAGGAACCCTTCATAGGAAGTCCCCTCGCTCCATTGCTGAACGTTCCGAGAAAACACGAACATCGCCTGAAACCTGTCTGCTGCGGTCGCCATCTTTCCGAGGAGCAATGTACACAACACGGACCCTCCCCCCCCCCCCCCCCGGTGGATACAAAGGGTAGCATTCATTTTATCATATTAGGTAATAATATCACCAGTGCTCTTAAGGACAGGGGGGCATTGGGACTTTATATGAAACACTTGCTCAGGTAGGATGAGACATTGAAAGTAATAAAGAAAAATATTGTATAATAACCCAATGGGCATAATGCAATAATTAGTATATATTTAATAAAATTGCAAAGATATGATACAGAATAGATAAACATGATTAAACATAAACATAATTAATGCGTCATATTGTAATATAATTAATAACAGCAAGATGAACAAACATGATTAATACGAGTATTATAATAGAATTCATAATGTAGTCAGCTATGTACAACATGATTATAGTTAGTATCAAAATTACACCCACAGTAACAGACATAGTAAATATATTTTAATAATTCAATGGCTCCGCCAAATAAAACCCATGGTAAGAGACATGGTAACTGTGAAAAAACATCCATTATTTAAGCTCTACGCATTTCGTGGAATAATAGCCACTCATGAGGAGCAGCTATCTGGGAATATCTAAAATAAAAAATAAATAAATAATAAATAATAATAGTAAATTAATACAGGAAGAGAGGGATAAAAAAACTATGGTCCTACCCCTCTTACCTGTGAGTATAAATACAATTATCTATCAACCATATAACTTATAGATATACTTGAAGGTAAGGACCGGGGGGTGAAGAAACCATCCCACCGGGAGCTGAGGCAGCGACCAGGTGGTAGCAGGGCGGAGTCAGCCAGGGAATGATGAAGTGAAATTACGTGAAGATGATCCCCCTTGTAGAACTGGGCTGATCAGTATCAAGCCAAGGGGTGTAACTAAAGAAATAAGATTGTGTATGGTGAGCAGAGTAAGTATATATACACACACTCTCCCACTCCCTCGATCTTGTACCGATCAGTCTTTATTCGGTGGGAACTGGTACCGATCACTCTGTATTTGGTGGGAACTGGTACCGATCACTCTGTATTCGGTGGGAACTGGTACCGATCAGTCTGTATTCGGTGGGAACTGGTACAGATCACTCTGTATTCGGTGGGAACTGGTACAGATCACTCTGTATTGTCAATCACATAACATTACCAAGAGTTCAATTAAGTAAATACAAAATATTTTTATAACTGTCAAATATTGAATGAAAATAGTATCAGAAATCACACAGATATAAATCCCCTTCTTCCACCAATGAAAATCAGGGCCGGCACAAGGGTTGGGCCGCAGGGGAGGCTGCCCTGGGCGCAGTGGTTTATTGCAGGGATGGGGGATCCCTGACCCTAAGGGACGCTGGATGACCTTATCCCGGCACTGTACAACATTGTCATTGGGAAGATTTTCCTTCACTTCCTGTGCCATAGCCAAATTCCTGCAAATGAAGGGAATTCTTTGGGGACCCCTCAGGTTTCCACAACTAGTGTCCCCATTAGAAGATTTCCCCCTATTTTCCTCTCCACACTAACCATGACAACACAGTATATAGACAGGTAAGTATTCACCACTCTGCTCAGGACCAATTCAATTTTCTCCTCTCCAAAACGAAGAGTAGGGACATTTATATTTTATAAAAAGGAAGGAGAATTGGGTTAGAGACATACAGACACCTCTCTAATGTTGCTGAAATCTTATTGAAGACCACAGACCACCACACGTCAGAGGAGAGGAGAGCCAATAAGCAGCTTTCTTCAGTGGGGACATCTACACTGATAATCCGTGCAGTCCCATCAGTGAAGCCAATCAGTGCCCACCAGTGAAGCCAATCAGTGACCACCAGTGAAGCCAATCAGTGCCCACCAGTGAAGGCAATCAGTGCCCACCAGTGAAGCCAATCAGTGACCACCAGTGAAGCCAATCAGTGCCCACCAGTGAAGCCAATCAGTGACCACCAGTGAAGCCAATCGGTGCCCACCAGTGAAGCCAATCAGTGCCCACCATTAAAGGCAATCAGTGCCCACCAGTTGTCTCAGAAGGACCGATGGCAGCGGGAACTAACACTTCCACTGCAGTATCTGCAAGCTTACTGGGCTCATCTGGTTCTTCTGAGGAAGAGTCTGCCTGGGCCAAAGTAGGACTGCCAGAATGAGCGGCATTGGCCCTGGACGTAGGCTCTTCCACAATGGTATATTCACAGGCACGATTCTCCCTCATCACCCTTGACGGCAGCAGCGGTCTTGCAGCTATCAGCAGCAGGTCCCCCGCATTGACAGCACTGGCTCCAAGGGTGCATAAACACAGCCAGCAGATGATCCCCATAGCCACAGAGCTTTGAGAAATATACCGGGCGATCTTGCCCTTCAGTGCCATCCGAATACCCGTGTCAGTAATTGTGGTTCCAGATGCAAGGAAACTGGCAATTTCCCACGGGTCATATTCAGCCAACATGGGTTGAGGGACTTCAAATCCTGGAGCTCCCAGGCGCACAATGTTTCCTTTCAGGCCACGAGGTCTCAGCATGTGAGCCCAAGATGGCGACCAAAACAGTAATGGGTCCTCCTCTGCAGAGCAGGAACTCCTCCTCCCCCCGACGGATTGGTGCAATGGTTCTCTGGGAACTGTGGCGCCCGCCGTCTTCATGCAGCGATGCGCCAAATCAATACTAGAGTCCATTTTGGAGTCTGTATTAACCCTCACAGCGCTAGCAGGAGTGTCAAAAGACCAGGCTGATCCTCTCCTCTGAGTAGTGAGACTTGTTGGTTCTTCCCCACATTGGTAGTACACACGACAACACAGTAAAGGAGATTTGCCCCCTTGCCACAGAGCCAGAAAAAATCCAGCTAAAACTGATCCCAGTTGCTAAGGGCGATGGCTGCAGAGATAACACCTTGGCCCCACGTTGAGACTTCAATAGGAGGAAAGCCATGCGAGGAAAGGCATGCAGCAAGACGCTACATCTGCCCATTCAGGAATGCTGTCTCCTATGGCAACAGTGTTTAATAGTTCCTAACACAAAGCGTAACAGTTCTTTCACTTTCACTACAATGAATCCTTGTAGTTCTTCAGCTCCCTGAGCTCCTGGTTTCTCACTAGACCCTCTGATTCACTGCCACTGAATCCATTGAGCTCCTCCAATCTTCACGGTGGTATTTTCCTCAAGCGTCACCCCCGCCCCTCTGCTGGGTTCCTAGCTTGGCACTCCAGATACTTCTCAAGCTTCACCCCACTCGTCTGCTCGGTCCCTGGCTTGACACACAAGGCTGCTCTGCAAGTGTCACCTTCGCTGGTTGGGTCTCTGGCTTGAGACCCACTGAAGCTTCCCAATTCTTCACCGTCCCCAGTTGGTGTGAATACTGCTCAAGTACTTGCTTCAGTTACTCACTGTGGTCCCTGGAAATTAGGTGGATAGTCCCTTACCGGCGACAACTTCCCCTCTACTACCGACCACCACAGGTTCTCCGGCCGACAGAACCATCACTTTCGGTTGGACTGCTCTCTTGCTTCTGGATAGGCCCTAAGACAGCCTTGCAGCCAGATGCCCCCAGGATAGGCCCCATCTCCGGCATAGCAGCCCGGGGTTCACGACACACGTCCACCCAGACTGCCGTCGAGGTGGCACAGAACCATAGATTACCCGACTTACATGAATATATAGGCTCTCCCAACAGGCCAAGGGATTCAAGAAAACCCCTGCCCATTGACTAAGATACCCTATATACCCATAACCTGAATCTGCGGTGTCCTTCTCATATCTAGTACCACCAAGTACCCGGCCACCTAGTGGTAGAAGAGAAAAGTGCAACAAGGCCGAACTTAGGGAGAAATCAATATATCTCTAACAATCAACCAGGATAACTACTTCTGGCAAGTAAATTTGTGAGGAGCAACCCTGCGTAAACTCCAGGGTGCTGGATTGGACCCAATTTGGACATTTTCACTTATAGGTATACTCACTTTTGTTGCCAGTGGTTTACACATTAATGGCTGTGTGTTGAGTTATTTTGAGGGGGCAGCAAATTTACACTGTTATACAAGCTGTACACTCACTACTTTACCCCTCTAGTGATATAAAGATCTATTTAGAGGAATCAGGACCTCCTTCCTCCTGCTGGTGACCCCTCTAGTGATATAAAGATCTATATAGAGGAATTGGGACCTCATTCCTCCTGCTGGTGACCCCTCTAGTGATATAAAGATCTATATAGAGGAATTGGTACCTCATTCCTCCTGCTGGTAACCCCTCTAGTGATACTAAGATCTATATAGAGGAATCAGGACCTCCTTCCTCCTGCTGGTGATCAGGACCTCCTTCCCCCATTCCTCCTGCTGGTGACCCCTCTAGTGATATAAAGATCTATATAGAGGAATCTGGACCTCCTTCCTCCCGCTGGTGATCCCTCTAGTGATAAAAAGATCTTTCCTGACAGTCTCCATGGCAGCATAAGTGTGAGTTAACCCCACCTCCTCTCTTACTCTATAGGACCCCTACTCCCATACCTTTTTGCACCAAGCCAATGGCCACATTCCTTTTTTGTCCACCTCCTAAGTTCCAAAATGGTTTGAACTCTTACCTTGAAGAAAGCGTCCATGATCAAGCAGGGTGGAGTAGGGCAATAGATGAGGTATCCATGAAGAGCTTGAAGCCTGGCCATTGGCAGGCAAAGCCACAGTCCGGCCATATTACCTGAGACTGGAGTCACACCATCAGACAGTTCCAAATCAGTGGTCATGCTATTAGACAAAAACTAGATGGTGCAATATATAAAATAATGATTACACAGAGTTGTCACACATACATCACTCTCTATAACATTTACAATATGGTATGATTTTACTGTTGAAGTTTAAAGATATGTGTAGCAATGTGGACTATCCATTGGGCCTATAAAAATAAGGGCTTGGCTCCACCAGAGGCGGTGACCGCACACTCAAATAGGAGTGTCTCTATTAGTCAAATAGTTCGTTCCTGAACTAATCTGCAGGGCATTTTCTTGGTCTTCGATCAACGCTTTTAAGGCACATTACTGTGTTGAGCCGGCCTCTTTGTCCTCTGTTAACTTTGGTTTACAAATTCTGCCTGTTGACGGTGCAAATTAAATCCTTTTTCCTGATGCACGCCATGTATTTGATAGGAAATTTTCAGCGATATAGTGGAATCAGGAACTCTCGCTGGTGATCCCTCTAGTGATATAAAGATCTATATAAAGGAATCAGGACATCCTTCCTCCTGCCGGTGACCCCTCTAGTGATATAAAGATCTATATAGAGGAATCAGGACCTCCTTCCTCCTGCTGGTGACCCCTCTAGTTATATAAAGATCTATATAGAGGAATCAGGACCTCCTTCCTCCTGCTGGTGATCCTTCTAGTGATATAAAGATCTATATAGAGGAATCAGGACCTCCTTCCTCCTGCTGGTGATCCTTCTAGTGATATAAAGATCTATATAGAGGAATCAGGACCTCCTTCCTCCTCCCGATAATCCCTCTGATGATATAAAGATCTATATAGAGGAATCGGGACCTCCTTCCTCCTGCTGGTGATCCTTCTAGTGATATAAAGATCTATATAGAGGAATCGGGACCTCCTTCCTCCTCCCGATGACCCCTCTGGTGATATAAAGATCTATATAGAGGAATCAGGACCTCCTTCCTCCTCCAGATGATCCCTCTGGTGATTTAAAGATCTATATAGAGGAATCAGGGCCTCCTTCCTCCTCCCGATGATCCCTCTGATGATATAAAGATCTATATAGAGGAATCGGGACCTCCTTCCTCCTGCTGGTGACCCCTCTAGTGATATAAAGATCTATATAGAGGAATCAGGACCTCCTTCCTCCTGCTGGTGACCCCTCTAGTGATATAAAGATCTATATAGAGGAATCAGGACCTCCTTCCTCCTGCTGGTGAACCCTCTAGTGCAGTGATGGCGAACCTTGGCACCCCAGATGTTTTGGAACTACATTTCCCAGGATGCTCATGCACTCTGCAGTGTAGTTGAGCATCATGGGAAATGTAGTTCCAAAACATCTGGGGTGCCAAGGTTCGCCATCACTGCTCTAGTGATATAAAGATCTATATAGAGGAATCAGGACCTCCTTCCTCCGGCTGGTGATCCCTCTAGTGATATAAAGATCTATATAGAGGAATCGGGACCTCCTTCCTCCTGCTGGTGACCCTTCTAGTGATATAAAGATCTATATAGAGGATTAAGAACCTCCTTCCTCCTCCCGATGATCCCTCTGGTGATATAAAGATCTATATAGAGGAATCGGGACCTCCTTCCTCCTGCTGGTGACCCTTCTAGTGATATAAAGATCTATATAGAGGATTAAGAACCTCCTTCCTCCTCCCGATGATCCCTCTGGTGATATAAAGATCTATATAGAGGAATCGGGACCTCCTTCCTCCTGCTGGTGACCCCTCTAGTGATATAAAGATCTATATAGAGGAATCAGGACCTCCTTCCTCCTGCTGGTGAACCCTCTGATGATATAAAGATCTATATAGAGGAATCAGGACCTCCGTCCTCCTGCTGGTGATCCCTCTAGTGATATAAAGATCTATATAAAGGAATCAGGACCTCCTTCCTCCTCCCGGTGACCCCTCTAGTGATATAAAGATCTATATAGAGGAATCAAGACCGCCTTCCTCCTCCTGGTGATCTTTCTAGTGATATAAAGATCTATATAGAGGAATCAGGACCTCCTTCCTCCTGCTGGTGATCCTTCTAGTTATATAAAGATCTATATGGAGGAATCAGGACCTCTTTCCTCCTCCTGGTGACCCCTCTAGTGATATAAAGATCTATATAGAGGAATCAGGACCTCCTTCCTCCTCCTGGAGATCCTTCTAGTCATATAAAGATCTATATAGAGGAATCAGGACCTCCTTCCTCCTGCTGGTGATCCCTCTAGTGATATAAAGATCTATGTAGAGGAATTTTTCTTTGTTTATGTGACAACATTTTGCAAATTATTAATTTTTCTTCATAAATTTTGGCCACAATTTATACTGCTACATATCTGTGGTAAAAATAACCCAAATTAGTGGATATTATTTGGTATTTGTGAAAGTAAGAAAGTCTACAAGCTATGGTGCAAATCATAATAAATTGATCACACCAGATGTACTGATGGCCGATCTCATTTATTGCGACCCTATCCAGCCAGGAAAGTACAAATGCCCCCAAATGACCCCTTTTTGAAAGTAGACATTCCAAAGTATTTAGTAAGAGGCATGGTGAGGTTTTTAATGTTGTAATTTTTCCCACAATTCTTTGCAAAATTACGTTTTTTTTGTTTGTTTTTTCTCCACAAAATTGTCATTGTAATAGGTTATTTCTCTCACATGACATTTGTATACCACAAATGACACCCCAAAATACATTCTGCTACTCCTCCTGAGTATTACGATACCACATGTGTGGGACTTCTTCACATCCTGGCCACATAGAGAGGCCCAATATGCAGGGAGCACTGTCACGTGTTCTAGGAGCATAAATTACACATCTAACGTGTTGACTACCTATTACACTTTTGAAGGCCCTGGAGCACCTGGACAATGACATGTGACGCTGATGGCACATGACACTGATAACAGATGGCACTAATACATGGCACTGATGACTCGGGGCACTGATGACAGATGGCGCTAATACGTGGCACTGATGACAGATGGCACTAATACGTGGCACTGACACGTGGCACTGATGACAGATGGCACTAATACGTGGCACTGATGACAGATGGCGCTAATACGTAACACTGATAGCAGATGGCATGTGACACTGACAGGTGGCACTGATGACAGATGGCACTGATACGTGGCACTGGGGACAGGTGGCACTGAAGGCAGGTGGCACTGATAGGTGGCACCGGGGAAAGATGGCACTGACAGGTGGCACTGGGGACAGATGGCGATGGGGACAGATGGCACTGTGTTGTGTTAGTGAAACTGATTTTTTTCACTCCCGCTGCAGCAGGGAAGCTCTCCCTCCTCACACGCTGTCTCTGTGTGAGGAAGGAGAGCTAGCAATGAGCGATGATCTCATATGTTTAAATATGAGATCATCTCTCATTGGACACTCTGATCGAGTGCTAAATGGCCACTGTGATTGGCCATTTAGCACGATCTGTGATTGGCTGTGTCCAAGGGAAACGGCCAACACAGATTTCCCCCACCACACGCCCCCGGCGGCGTGCAGGAGGAATGTAAACAGGAGGATGTCCAGGGATGCCTTAGGGATGACATATTTTGAGATTTTCTTAACCTCTTTATGATAGTGTACTTAGATGACATTCTTGTTTTTTCACCTTCCCTCGAGGCACATCACATCCACATGCAAAATGTCCTTTTTTGCCTCCGAGCCCATAAACTCTACGCCAAGCTTGAAAAATGTGAGTTTGAGAAAGATACCATACAATTCATTGGCCTCATTATTTCGACTTCTGGCATTTCCATGGACCTCCGGAAGGTAACTGCAGTTATTGAATGGGCAGTACCCTCGGACCGGAAGAGTGCCCAGAGGTTTGTGGGATTCGACAATTTTTATAGAAGATTCAACAAAGGCTTCTTATCAATAATTTCACCTATCACACAACTCATTAAGCAAGACAGCCATTTTCTGTGGTCTCCCTCAGCACAAATGGCTTTCGACAAACTCAAGAAGCAATTCACCTCTGCCCTGGTCCTTCGTTATCACGACCCAGCACTGCCTTACGTGTTGGAGGTCGATGCTTCAGAGAATGCAGTTGGGGCAGTCCTTTCTCAGCGCCATGAAACCACAGCCATCTTGCATCCTGTTTCCTTCTTTTCCAGGAAGTTGTCCCCAGCCGAAAGGAATTATGATGTAGGGGACTGGGAACTCCTTGCTATTAAACTGGCCCTGGAAGAATGTCTATTGGAAGGAGCCTCACATCCTATACTTGTCTACAATGATCATAGGAATTTGGAGTACCACCATACAGCTAAATGTCTCAGACCTAGACAAGCCAGATGGGCTCTCTTCTTCACCCGATTTTAAATGCATATCATGTTCTGTCTGGGATCCAAGAATTGTAAATCTGATGCTATATCCCGCATGTATCCCACATCAGATAACTCGCCAACAATGGACGTGATACTCCCTGCTATAATTTCTTCCTACTATGACCTCTTGTCCAGGATTAAATTGGCCTCCTCTCTAGACCAACTGCCCTCAAAAGAACATCTGCAAGAAAAGGACAGACTTTTCTTCCATGACCATGCTGTGATCTCCTTCAACTGAAAGTTCCTGTGCTCAAACGCTGCCATGACAACAAGTTAGCAGGGAATTTCGGAGTGACCAAAACCACTGATCCTGCAAACCTTTTGGTGGCCTACCCTCAAGGCAGACTGCCATGCTTATGTCAATTCCTGGCCGGTGTGCAATCACTGCAAAACGGAAAATAATAAATAATGGGGTGTCCTACGTCCCCTGTCTGTTCCTTCCAGACCCTGGGAACAGATCAGTATGGATTACATAGTGGAGCTGCCACCCTCTGTATTTTCCATATTCCATATTTGTTCTTGTTGGCCGCCTTACAAAAATGGCTCATTTTATTCCTATAATTGGCACTCCTTTCCCCCAGAAACAGCTTAGGCTTTTATCAAAGAGATCTGTCTTGTGATAGACATCAAGAACCACTACTCTTCGGCCTATCACCCTCAGACGAATGGAAAAAGAATCGCACGAACCAAACTCTTGAACAGTACCATTGTTGTTTCTCCACCTTTGTCCGCGACAATTGGGCTTCCCTACTTCCTTGCGTAGAATTCCCCGTCCTACCCGCTTCCGATTCGGTCTTGGCTGTTTGGAACATCCTAAAGGATACCATGGCCAATGCACAGCTGGATTACAAGACCATCTATGATCAAAGGCAATGGGGGGACTTGGATCTTCAACCGGAAGACAAGGTTTGGCTGTATATCAAGCATTTGAAGTTGGCCTGTCCCTCCAAGAAATTGGACCCTAAGTTCATTGGGCCCTTCCCTGTCCTGTCCCAATTCAACCATGTTGTCTACAAACTCAAACTGCCCTCGTAAAAATGTCTTTTATTTAAGGATAGCAATCACATGAAGCCATTTATTATCACATCGTATCCTTTTCCATCTTTGTAAAGTTTTATTACCTTGTTACGCAAGTCTTTTGACTGTTCTTTTATACCTCCTCATGGCTTAGTGTCTAGCCTGCTTAGTGCATCCATGTGAGAGCTAACAAACTCATTGACTATTTATACACAGAGACTAATTGGGATTTAAAGAAACACAAATGTTGGAAATGAACCTTGAATTGCCATTTTAACCCGTGTGTCCCTTTCTGTGTCTGTTCCAAGGCCAAACATTCCAGGGTATGTAAACTTTTTATCAGGGCCATTTGGGTGATTTCTGCTATCATTATGATTAAAAAAGGATCCAAAAACCTATGTGATAATAAATAGCTTCATGTGATTGCTCTCCTTAAATAAAAGACAGTTTTTTGGCATGATCAGCCATATTTTCAATATTAATGCCAAAGTTTCCCAATTTCTGCCAGGGTATGCAAACTTTTAAGCACAACTGTATATACTTTATTCAGGGCTGAAAATGTCAAGTCCCGAGCTACTAGCCAGGCCTTAAGGGTTACTCGCCACCAGCTGCCCCACCCAACCCTTACCCTGCCCCACCCATAATTCCGACCCTAAACATGCCTTCATAAATTATCTCATGAAATGTTTTATTCAGAATTAAGTTACAAAAATAAATATTAACAACAAATTTTTCAGTGCCCCTCAGCACAGCCTCATTAATGCCGGCTCACCTGTGCCCACTATTGCAGCCTCACCTGTGCCCACCATTGTAGCTTCACTGTACCCACCATTAAAGGCCCACTGTGCCCACCATTGCAGACTTACCTGTGCCCACCATTGTAGCCTCACTGTGCCCACCATTAAAGGCCCACTGTGCCCACCATTGCAGACTTACCTATGCCCACCAGTGCAGCCTCACTGTGCCCACCAATAAAAGCCTCACTGTGCCCATCATTGCAGCCTCACTGTACCCACCATTGCAGCCTTACCTGTGCCCAGCATTGCAGTCTCACTGTGCCCACCATTGCAGACTTAACTATGCCCACCATTGCAGCCTCACTGTGCCCATCATTAAAGTCTCACTGTGTCCATCATTGCAGCCTCACCTGGGCAGAGGAAGAGAGAGGGCAGCTGGATCATGAGTGGAGAAAGACGAGAGCTACGGGATCACAGAGTGGGATAAAATGCCAGAACAGCTTACATTACAATTGCCTTCGCTCTGCTCACCGTCATACACAGCCCCGCCTCCTCCTGACCGGAGCCTGTGATAGACAGAAATCCAGTCCAATGCTGGGATGTGTTCTGTCTATCATAGAATTCAGGTCAGGAGGAGGCGGAGCTGTGTATGACGGCGGAGCAGAGCCAATTGTAAAGTAAGGTATAACAGTGGGCTATCCCGGTTTGTGATCCTGCGGCCCTCCTCTTCTTCCATGCTCTCTTTCCCTGGGGCAATCGCTGGGAGAATGGCTCCCGATCAACCCCGCCCACCAACATGGCTCGCCCCCGCTCCCAGGCAGCCCAACTCCTCTCCAGCCCTCATTTTCCACTCGCAAAATGCAAGTAGGCGAGTGGAAAGTTTGAGGGCTGCTTTATTATTCCAATTGATATAAAAGATCAATAAAAACAACAACATGAGCACTGGTGTACATAAGAAATATACATGGTGGATGTCCGAAGGACACTAACATTTAAACAATACAAAATAAATATGTCTCTATGAATGATATTGCTTAGAAATACCCCAACGCGTTTCAATCATATTTCGTTTGTGATCTTCTTCAGGGAGGTGTGGTCAAAGAAGAGAATCATGTATAGCCAGAGCAAAACAAAAACTTCAAACCAGGATATTGTCAGGGTGGTCAGCCATCAAGGTAGCAAATGAGGAATTCAATTTGGCCTTACTTAGATATGTCCCAGAAGAGATGTATTAATATATTCACTGTTTGCCATGGCTTGTGAGAATCATGTCCTAGATTGACCAGCAGATTATGTGTTCTTCAAAGAGCTAATGGTATCAAATATTTCTCCTGTTGTAGCAACCAAATGTGGGAACCATCTATCAGCACTCAATCCTATCCTGCAGCTGTCCAATGTGATGTATCAGCATGAGAATAGAGCAGAAGGGGAGGGCTTGTGGAGATGATAGGGAACGTTATGGACATGGGGGATTTTGGAGAACTACAGTGGAGGACATAGCCGACAACACTACTGGATTTTAGTGCAGCAGAGGGGAAGGGTTGTGGAGATGAGGGGCAGGATTTTGGAGTAAAGGGGGATGGTTATGGAGATGAGGGGCAGTATTATGGAGTGAAGGGGGAGGGTTATGGAGATGAGGGGCAGGATTTTGGAGTAAAGGGGGATGGTTATGGAGATGAGGGGCAGCATTATGGAGTGAAGGGGGAGGGTTATGGAGATAAAAGGCAGGATTATGGAGTGAAGGGGGAGAGTTATGGAAATGAGAGGCAGGATTATGGCGATGAAGGAAGAGGTTATGGATATAAGGAGTGAAGTATGGAATACAGGAGAAGGGTTATGGAGATGAGGGGTGGGGTTATGGAGTAAAAAGGGAGGGTTAAGGAAATGAGGGGAAGAGTTATGGAGATGAGGGCGGGGTTATGGAATACAGGACACAGTTATGGAGATTGGAGTGGGGTTATGGAGTAAAGGGGGGTGTTTATGGAGATGAGGGGAAAGGATATAGAGATGAGGGGTGGGGTTAAGGAATACAGGAGAACAGTTATGAATAAGGGGGTGGGATTATGGACTAAAGGGGGGTGGTTATGGAGATGAGGGGAAGGGTTATAGAGATGAGGGCTGGGGTTATGGAGTAGAGTTACCTTGCTGTCCAGTCTGTCTTTTTTTACATCCAAGATCCAGTCTCTGTACTCCTTCCATTGGCGGTCATCCATAACATCCGTGGATTCATCTTCCGAGGTCCTGGACCCTTTGGAGTTTAATGTATTTGCTGATTCCGGCCACCTGGCCTGTATGACTCTTTGTCATTGACGTTTGAGTCCACCTGTTCCGGTAAGAGTATACATACCGCTCTCCTTTGTTGAAGAGGTACCACCTTTTGATGTTTCTTATACTGGACAGTGCCAGCTTATTCCACCTCTGATTCATTATTATTTGGTGGTTGATGCACAGGCCTCTTTCAATAGATTTCCTCCTTTATTGGACTTTTTTTGTGTTTCAATGTTTTTATTGATTATTATTGATAAAACAAAGATTGCATGTTACATACACATAGTAAAACATAAATCTGAATATCATTGTAATTATGAAATACAGAATTTGAAAATAAAGCAACAATATGAATTGATATTTGGCATAAGATAAAAATGCATAGATCAATAAAAAAAAAAAAAAAAAAAACACACTTGTAAATATCTATCATATAGATGAAATTACTCCAAGCTGGATAAAATTGATTTAAACAACACATGCGTATATATGGAGTCATATTAGTCGCATACCTACATCTCATAAGAAACCAAAAAAAGGTGTAACAAACTAGAGTAACAATGAATCTGTAAATTCCATATTATCTCACGCACCCCTAATGGGATCAAACTGCGTGAAAATAATTTGAGTATTGGACTTTTTTATATAGTCTTTTTCACATGCTACTTGTGTACATTTGACTTTTGCACTGCTTCTCTCATATAACAATATTTGTGTTTACTTGTTAGTGCTACAATATTCGCCATTTGGCCCTTAATGGAAGTGCCGCTCCTGCCATCAATGCACAGACCAGATCCCAGGTCAGACATTGGGGCAGTGGCGGAACTACCGCCATAGAAACCCGTGCGGTCGCTATGGGGCCCACAGCTGAGGAGGGCCCAGTGAGCAGGCGGCGGGTGAGCCGCCAGGCTGCCTGTCCGCTTGGCGCTTGTACAGTCACACTGACTGTACGAGCGGATGCAGCTGGGTGACTCGGCGGCGGCGGGGGGGGGGGAAGCTGCCAGCTGGGAGGCTTGGTGGGAGGCCAATCTGCAGGTGGCGGGGCAGAGAGATGACATCATCTCTCACGCCCGGAGCCCACCCTGCAAACTGCCAGCTCCACCCTCACTCACTGTGCAGGCAGCAGAGAGATTACATCATCTCTCTGCTGCCTGACTCAGACTGGCAAACAGACGTGACAATCCCATTCCACACTTTAGTAGAAAAGTGACAATCCGCAACTTGTGGCAGGAGATGTGGCAAATGGACAATCCGCAATGTGTGAGTTAGTGAGTGAGTGAAATATTTGTATAGCACACAACGCGAACTGAAACGCCTCAAGGCGCTGTGAAGAACTTAGTTGTCCATCATCTAGAAGAGGAAGGTCTTGAGTTTTTTCCTAAAGGCCAGGTGGTTTTTCCATCAGGCGGATGTTGGTTGGTAGAGCGAATAGATAGCGAATCTCCGATCCCCCTGTGATTTTTACTGGGATTTGGGAATGAGGAGGAGGTTTTTGTTAGCTGATCGAAGACAGCGGTTTGGTGTGTAAGGATTTATTTTCTCAATTAGGTATTGAGGAGCGTCTCTATGCACGCATTTGTGGGTGAGGCAGCTGGTCTTGAATTTGATCTGATTCTTTACGATTAGCCAATGTAGGTTCCTCAGGGAAGGGGAGATTGATTCCAAGGGTTTTTTTTTCCTGTTATCAGCCTTGCTGCCGCATTTTGGATAAGTTGTAATCGCGCAAGTTGATATTGGGGTAATCCTATGTAAAGTGAGTTTGCGTAGTCCAGTCGTGAATTAATGATTATTCCAACTACCACTGCTTTGTCATTCTTTGGGATAAAAGGGATGAGTCTGCGTAGCAGGCATAGCAGATGGTGAGAGCCACTGACAACTGCTCCTATTTGTGCATCCATTGACATTTGTGAGTCCAAAATGACCCCGAGACTCTTGGCCTTGGTCTTTGGGGAGATGGTATGCCCAAAGATGGCGTGTGGTGTCCAGGAGGTCTTGGTTACGGAATTATGGTTTGGGTGTAGGATAAGAAGCTCTGTCTTTGATTCGTTGAGTTTGAGGGAGTTGGTGGTCATCCAGTCTTCTATTAAATTGAGGCAATTTTCTAGTTGTTGGTGGTGATCTCTTTGTCCAGTGATACGGAAATAAAGTTGTGTGTCGTCAGCATACGAGTGGAAGCAGAGGTCTGAAAATCTGAAGATTTGGAGGAGTGGGCGGATGTATATGTTGAAGAGGACTGGTGACAAGGGCAATCTTTGAGGGACTCCGCAAGCTTAGTGCCCGGGATTCAGAGGAGAATTCTCCTAGTTTCCCTGTCTGTGAACGATTTCCTAGGAAGGACGCGAACTATTGGAGATCTAAGCCTTTGACTCCTGCCACTTCTGTGAGGCGGAAGAGTAGAGTATTGTGGTCTACTGTATCAAACGCTGCGCTGAGGTCTAACAGTACCAGGAGACATGACTCTCCATCATCTGCTACTTCGAGGGCATCGTTCCATATCTTGAGGAGTGCTGTTTCTGCTCCATGGCCCGGGCAGAAGCCTGATTGCAGCAGGTCCAGGAGTTTGTGTTTATCCAGGTGGAGTTGTAACTGTTGTACTACAGCTTTCTCCATGATATTGGAAATGGTGTTCAGGCTTATAATTGGCCTACGGTTGTTTGGGTCCTGAGGGTCGAGGTTAGGTTTCTTTAGCAGGGGTTTGACGCCTTGTTTGAGGGCTCCAGGAACGATCCCTTCTTGGAATGATCGGTTTATGAGGTGCGTTATAGTGGAAGCCATGATGTCGGAACATTCTTTCAGTAGTTTTGTAGGGATGATGTCAATTGGTGATGTGCTGTCATGAAGATTCTTGATGATGTTTTTAGTGGTGTCAGCGGTAATTGGGGTCAGCGAAAAACTTTGGCGGTTGTGGGATGTTGGTGTAGATATCATCTTTTTGTTTTTGATGGCTGAGGTTGGCTGTTTTCTTCTGATGAATTGTTTTCCTGATGGTTTTGATTTTGTAGATGAAAAAGTCAGACAGTTTGTTGCAGTAATCTTGGGTTTCGTTTGCTGGGGGCTCTAGGCATACTGGGTTCATTGATTGAGTGACTATTTTAAACAGTTCCTGAGGGCAGTTTAAGGCCGTTGAAATTGTATATGAGAAATTATCCTTTTTAGCTTTGAAGATTGCTTTGTGATAATTCTCCGTAAGTCTGTTGTAGTTTGAGTGGTTTTTCTCGGTGGGATTTCTTCTCCATGTTCTTTCAGCTCTTCTGCGTTCTTGTTTTAGTAGAGAGAGAGAGGGAGCCATTAAACCATCCCGAGTTTTTTTACCTGATGAGAGTCCTGCGTTTTGGGGCTACTGAGTCTGCCGATTGTAGTAATGCCTTGTTCAGGGAGTTGAGTGTTTGCTCCGCAAAATTGCTTAAGTTTATTAAAAACCCCTAGCAGTGCCGGCCAATCACAACAGTGGGGAAAAATTTCCTTCCTGACCCACGGAGGCGGTCAGATGGCAGCCCCTGGATCAACCACTGGGGGGGGATGAGAGCTTACCTGGTTGCGGTGGCCCTGGTTAGCTGTGAGGTGGTCCAGTTGTGGTGGTCCTGGCTTGCTGTATCACCTGGCGCCTCTGGGGAGCGGTCCGGTTGCTACATGCAGCGGAGTCTTTGGTATGGAGGGGCCCTCAGCCTTCTGGGAGGATGGCGGTGGGGGTAAGCGGGGAGGTGAAGTTTGTGTGGGCTGGGGCTCAGCCGCAGCCACCGGTCTACCTACTCTAGCTAACTAGAACATTGTGGGTGACCAAAGGTGGCTGCGGTGTTGCCCACCTCGAGACCGATGAGAAGGGGCTACCGGGTTCCTTAAGATCTGCTCCGGGGGGAGGGGGTCCTGTTAAGTAAATTGAAAATCGGAGGGGCTGGGTGGACCAAGATGGCCGCCGGCTAGGCCGTAGACCCGGGCTAACCTAATCCCACATCCCGGCTCCCGGTTCTAATGTGGGTCGGGATGTGGGGGGGTCGTTCGGCGTGGGTGCCCGGGTCTGCCGCAGCTCGAGGATGAGGTGTGGGGCGAGCTGTCAGGCGGAGTGATTGGTGGACCAGACTAGAGCCACGCTGTTGCCTGAGCGCCTGCCTGGAACGGCAGGCGGGCAGGTCACGGCGGAGGATCGAGGTAACAAGGGAAGCGAGGTGGATCGGGTGGCTAGGGGGGATTGCTTCCTAGACCCCTGTGCCCATGGGGGCACTATCCTTGTTGAGTGCCAGTACGGCTGCTGGGAGGCTGCTGAAAAGCCCCGGGGAGAGCGGGGAGAGCTGCGGGGAGAACTGCGGCTGGAGCTTGGGATGGAGCCTCTGTCGATTCATCTGCTCTGCTCAGCCTGGTGTGTGCCTGGTCTGTGCTCTGTCATTAGCAATGTGTGGCAGGTCACGTGGCAAGTAGACAATCCGCAATGGGTGGCAGGTGATGTGGCAAGTGGACAATCCGCAATGGGTGGCAGGTCATGTGGCAAGTGGACAATCCGCAATGTGTGACAGGTCACGTGGCAAGTGGACAATCCGCAATGTGTGGCAGGTGATGTGGCAAGTGGACAATCCGCAATGTCAGACAGGTCACGTGGCAAGTGGACAATCCGCAATGTGTGGCAGGTGACGTGGCAAATGGACAATCCACAATGGGTGGCAGGTGACGTAGCAAGTGGACAATCCGCAATGAGTGGCAGGTGATGTGGCAAGTGGACAATTCTTAATGTGTGACAGGTGACGTGGCAAGTGGACAATCCGCAATGAGTGACAGGTGACGTGGCAAGTGGACAATTCTAAATGTGTGACAGGTCATATGGCAAGGGGACAATCTGCAATGTGTGGCAGGTGATGTGGCAAGTGGACAATCCGCAATGTGTGGCAGGTGACGTGGCAAGTGGACAATCCGCAATGAGTGGCAGGTGATGTGGCAAGTGGACAATCCACAATGTGTGACAGGTCACGTGGCAAGTGGACAATCTGCAATGTGTGGCAGGTGATTTGGCAAGTGGACAATCAGCAATGTGTGGCAGGTCACGTGGCAAGTGGACAATCCGCAATGTGTGGCAGGTGACGTGGCAAATGGACAATCCACAATGGGTGGCAGGTGACGTAGCAAGTGGACAATCCGCAATGAGTGACAGGTGATGTGGCAAGTGGACAATTCTTAATGTGTGACAGGTCACATGGCAAGTGGACAATCTGCAATGTGTGGCAGGTGATGTGGCAAGTGGACAATCCGCAATGTGTGGCAGGTGACATGGCAAATGAACAATCCGCAATGGGTGGCAGGTGACGTGGCAAGTGGACAATCCGCAATGAGTTGCAGGTGATGTGGCAAGTGGACAATCCGCAATGTGTGACAGGTCACGTGGTAAGTGGACAATCTGCAATGTGTGGCAGGTGATGTGGCAAGTGGACAATCTGCAATGTGTGGCAGGTCACGTGGCAAGTGGACAATCCGCAATGTGTGGCAGGTGACGTGGCAAATGGACAATCCACAATGGGTGGCAGGTCACGTGGCAAGTGGACAATCTGCAATGTGTGGCAGGTGATGTGGCAAGTGGACAATCCGTAATGTGTGACAGGTCACGTGACAAGTGGACAATCGGCAATGTGTGGCAGGTGACATAGCAAGTGGACAATCCGCAATGTGTGACAGGTCACGTGGCAAGTGGACAATCCACAATGGGTGGCAGGTGATGTGGCAAGTGGACAATCCGTAATGGGTGGCAGGTCATGTGGCAAGTGGACAATCCGCAATGTGTGGCAGATGATGTGGCAAGTGGACAATCCGCAATGTGTGGCAGGTGACGTGGCAAGTAGACAATCCGCAATGTGTGGCAGGTGACGTGGCAAGTGGACAATCCGCAATGTGTGACAGGTCACGTGGCAAGTGGACAATCCACAATGTGTGGCAGGTCACGTGGCAAGTGGACAATCCGCAATGTGTGGCAGGTCACGTGGCAAGTGGACAATCCGCAATGGGTGGCAGGTAACGTGGCAAGTGGACAATCCGCATTGTGTGGCAGGTGATGTGGCAAGTGGACAATCCGCAATGTGTGACAGGTCACGTGGCAAGTGGAAAATCCGCAATGTGTGGCAGGTGACGTGGCAAGTGGACAATCCGCAATGTGTGGCAGGTGACGTGGCAAGTGGACAATCCGCAATGTGTGACAGGTCACGTGGCAAGTGGACAATCCGCAATGTGTGGCAGGTGACATGGAAAGTGGACAATTTGCAACTTGTTGCAAGTAGACAATCTGCAATGAGTGGCAGGTGATGTGGCAAGTGAACAATCCACACTGGGTGACAGGTGATGTGACAAGTGGACAATCCACACTGGGTGACAGGTGATATGACAAGTGGACAATCCGCAATGTGTGGAATGGTGTACAATACGCAACTTGTGACAAGTGACAATCTGCATCTGGTGGCAGGTGACACACTTGGTGCTCCCACTGATTCTGCATTATGGTGAGTTGAACCATTTCATTGTCTATAACAATGTAATAATAGAAATAATGTGTTTCAATCATCCTGACACCATAACACAAATATTGCCGTGATAATTGAAGCTCCAACATCAGCCATTGCCCCAATAAATTGCCCCCCAAAAAAGTATTTTCTATCAGTGCCACTGCCGAGACTAGACTCTGGATCCGCCCCTGGGTGAGAGGGGGGTGCCATACAACATTTTGCTATGGGGCCCTGTGATTTTTAGTTACGCCCCTGATTGGGGGGCTGGAAATATTACATTGGGTATCACAGCACATTAAAGGGGGCTATTATGGGGTGCAGGAGAGTTCACCGGGCCCTAGCTGGACATAAAGGACTACCTCGGGGGCCCTATACACATCCAGGAAAATTGCCAGCTGGATAGAAATTGAATTCTGGTTGCTGGGCAGTAATGTGATCGGGAATGTTAATCAAATAATTACACTGTAAGCACTTCTAATACGCACGGATCTTTATAGAAGCTTAATACAACAGCCAGATGGAAATTCCCCAATTCAAAGACATTGACATACATGTAGCAATTTGGGATAAAGGCTAAGAAAAGATTTATGACCGATCACAGCAACAGACTAAAGAGATGGGTGGAACCTGGAATCCATGAGCAATCTCAGCCTTGTTTGAATATAAGAGATGGCAATCACATGCGGCTTGGCTCAGACACATGTGCAATGTGCAAAGCCTGTGCACTGAACTGAGGATCGCATACAGGCGCATATTGTTTGTACTTACATTTGTGTTGTTGCACGTTGTGGTGTTACGATATTGGTGCACCTCACAAATCCAGATGTTTTTTTATTTTGTATATTCATTAGGTCAGAAACATAATATACAGAATATTACAGAGTATAATATCAAAAGCAGTTATTGTACATATTATTCAGACCAGCTCCATATTATACATTCCAAATGTATGACATAACTTACAAGAATTGCACACTGATACATGTGAAAGAAAGAGTTATAACGAACAACAATATAGCGACCTAACTGGAGTATCAAGGACTTCGCAAAACAAACAAAGAACATATAATGATTTTTTGTATATATAGTTTCAGCCTTCCCCCAGGTCCCTGAGGACATGCCATTCTCCGGGATTACAGCTGACCCACCAGGGTTGCATATTATTACAGATTACATTTGTATAGGTATTCTTTTCCAACCATTTTAGGACATTTTTTCAACATTCTATTTATGGGCCCTGTAAAAGCCTATCGTTGACCAGTCGAAACGGCACCAGCCCAGGCATCTCCAGCCAGACCCGCCGCAATGTATAAAATTTACGGGGTGCATTTCTGTGCTGATATGTCAGTTTTTCTCTTATTAACATTCAATTGACCTACTCCACCCATTCATGTCGAGTAGGAACCCTGGAAGTTATCCAAAGTTGTGCAATTCGTTTATGGGCTACATAAAGCAGGCAAAGAATTGCCGTGTGTACTGAAGGGTATAACATCTCTTCATCCAGGGCTCCTAGTAGGCATATCTTAGGGTCTCGCTGAATAGTGAAATCATATACCTGAG
This sequence comes from Lithobates pipiens, assembly GCF_037356315.1. Lineage (NCBI taxonomy): Eukaryota > Metazoa > Chordata > Amphibia > Anura > Ranidae > Lithobates > Lithobates pipiens. Next base: position 353,464 of record NW_027507712.1, on the reverse strand, counting down.
AAATTGAGTCAAGGACTGCTTTCCAATACTGAAAAAGTTTGGGGCATTTCCAGAACATGTGCAGTAGGTCTCCATTGTCCCTCTGGCATTTTGGGCATAGGGGTGTATCCCATATGCCCCATTTATGAAGACACACCGGTGTTCTATAGGCCCGATGCAGCATGTAAAGCTGGGACAATTTCTGGGAGGTGGATACTGAGACCAGTGGGGTGGAGGTGAGGCAAGGGTTCCACGTCTCCCCATCCATGGCTACAAATCCAGATGTTTGATGGTGTTTTGTGAGGTCATGGTGGTGTCTTTTCTTCTCATGGTCCTTCATTATCTAGAGACTTTATTGTACAGGATGGGTGAAGTTTATATACAATATTAACACATAGACTATACTGTATGAATAGATGAAGTTTGCTGGTTTGCAGTCTGTGAAGGCCATCAGTGCAGCAGGAGGTTCCACCTATCCTGAAACAATGGACCATCTCACTTTCAAAAGAAAAATAACCTGTTTGTATTACAATTTTCAAAAAAAAAACCTGAGATGATACTGCAGACTACAGTTTACCCCAACTAAAAACAAACCTGCCATCATTATCAGCTTCTGCCATCATTACTATGTCCTGCCACCATTACCAGCTCCTGCCATCATTATCAGCTTCTGCCACCATTACCAGCTCCTGCCATCATTATCAGCTTCTGTCACCATTATTATCTTCTGCCACTATTATTATCTTCTGCCACCATTATTATCTTCTGCCACCATTACTATCTCCTTCCACCATTACCAGCTCCTGTCACCATTACTATGTCCTGCTATCATTACCAGCGCCTGTCACCATTACTATGTCCTGCCATCATTACCAGCGCCTGTCACCATTACTATGTCCTGCTATCATTACCAGCTCCTGTCACCATTACTATCTCCTGCCATCATTATCAGCTTCTGCCACCATTATTATCTTCTGCCACCATTATTATCTTCTGCCACCATTACTATCTCCTTCCACCATTACTATCTCCTGCCATCATTACCAGCTCCTATCACCATTACTATCGCCTGTCATCATTACCAGCTCCTGCCATCATTACCAGCTTCTGACACAATTACTATCTCCTTCCATCATTACCAGCTCCTGTCACCATTACTATCTCCTGCCATCATTACCAGCTCCTGTCACCATTACTATCGCCTGTCATTATTTCCAGCTTCTGCCATCATTACCAGCTTCTAGAAAAGAAAAACTCCCTTTGTTGGGAATTTGTAGGCAACAACCACACGTAAATAGATTAGAAAATATATTTATTGTGTATACATAAAATTGTTTGACCAAAAATGATCATTTGTTTAAAAAGACATATCAAAACATATTAAAAAAATAAAAATAATTGAAAAAGAAACACAGAATAGACAAAAAACACAAATACATTCGGTATGTGGCAACAACAAACTAGTCTTACACAGTGAAATACCTTCTTTGTTATTCATTACTGTCAGAAACCATGAAATCAGACCGAAACAGAAGTACAGGTAAATCACACTTGTTTAATAATAAAAGTAAAAAGAACAAATATAGTCAAAACAGAGTTCAGTAACTGGAACGGATAGTCAGACAAGCCAAATGTCAGGGAGCTGGAGATGAGCGTAGTAAAACAGCAAGCAGGATCTGGAGCCAGAAGGGATGTCAGCCAAGCAAGTCTTTAACAGGAATGCAGGAGAGCGTCTCTAGAGATGTGACCAAGGCAAAGGCAGAGATCCACTAAACTGAATGGCTTAAGTAGGCAGAACTGACAAGCAGGATATCATCAACAGCTGAGTAACCGTGGAGAGATAGGAGCTGGCAATTAGCCGACAGCTGAACGGCCAGCTCAGAAAAGGAAGGGCTGAGCACAGCCCTGACAATTACCAGCTTCTGCCACCATTATTATCTCCTGCCACCATTATAAGCTCCTGCCACCATTACTATCTCCTGCCACTATTTGCATCTCCTGCCACCATTACCAGCTCCTGCCACCATTATCAGCTCCTGCCACCATTACTATCTCCTGCCACCATTATCAGCTCCTGCCACTATTACTATTGACTGCCAACATTACTAGCTCCTGCCACCATTACCAGCTCCTGCCACCATTACCATCTCCTGCCACTGTTACCAGCTTCTGCCATTATTACCAGCTTCTTCCACCATTACCAGCTCCTGCCACCATTACCATCTCCTGCCACCATTACCAGATCCTGCCACAATTACTATCTCCTGCCACCATTATCAGCTCCTGCCACCTTTACTATTGACTGCCACCATTACCAGCTCCTGCCACCATTACTATCTCCTGCCACTATTACAAGCTCCTGGCACCATTACCAGATACTGCCACCATTACTATCTCCTGCCACCATTATCAGCTCCTGCCACCATTACTATTGACTGCCACCCTTACCATCTCCTGCACCATTACTATCTCCTGCCATCATTATCAGCTCCTGCCAACTATTAATATCCCCTCCCACCATTATTAACTCCTGCCACCATTACTATCGACTGCCAACATTACCAGCTCCTGCTCCCATTACTAGCTCCAGCCACCATTACCAGCTCCTGCTGCCATTACTATCTCCTGCCACCATTACTATTGCCTGCCACCATTGCTATCTTATCTCCTGCCACCATTACCACATTTCCCCAGTACAGTGACACCATCATCTAGGACAAACTTAGGAGATCCCCCCAGTACAGTGACACTGACATCCAGGACAAACTTAGGAGATCTCCCCAGTACAGTGTGTCAGAAACCATGAATCAGACCAAGACTGAAGTGCAATTAAATCATACTTGTTTATTAAATAAAAAGGTAAATAGAAAAAGCGTAGTCAAAGCATAGCCAGAGTCCAGTAACCGGATCGAGAAGGGTGGTGTGGGCCGGAGTTCAATAACCAGATCGGGTAATCAGCCAGGCCAGAAGTCAGGGATTCAAATAGAGCAACAGCAAGCAGTATAAGGAGCCAGAAGGGATGTCAGCAAGCCAGGCTTTAAACAGAATTGCAGGAGATGGCTTCTTGTGATGTGACCAAGGTGAAGGCAGAGGTGAAGTGAGCTGGACAGCTTTAAGTAGGCAGGTCAGACAAGCATGATCAGGAACAGCTGGTAACTGTGGAGAGAGATGAGAGCTGGCAATTAGCCGACAGGTGAGCAGCCAGCGCAGAGAAGGAAGGGCTAAGCCAGCCATCAGACTGCTGAGTGGCGGTTGTTGCCATCTCCTCTTCCTGATCCAATGCCAAGAGTGGCTGCGCATCGGCAATGTCTTGTGATGGATCGGAAAATAATTCCTGTGACTCAAGCAGAAGGTATATGGTGGTGGTGGTGGTGTTGTTGGTGGTAGTGTCTTTGGGGGTGCACACAGCAGAGAGTGAAGAAGAGGGTGCAGATCGAGAGGATGAGGAGGGTGCAGAAGAGTAAGGCTGAGTGAGCCACTCAACCAAGTCTGGTGCGTCCTTTGACGTAATCGCACGCACCTTCTGCAATTTGCCACTTTGGCTCAAGCCTGTTGCTCCTGCCCTACCCCTACCATCCCTGCGGAAGGGCCTGCCTCTTCCTCTGCCTGTCATTTTTTAAATGACCCTATGACAAAAGTCTTTAGAGTAGTGCAGTATGTAAGTGGAAGAAGGTATATAACACCCCGCTTCAATCGGTCATTTTGGGGGTCCACTGGTCTATCACACCAGTTATAATACTTTTTTTTTAATTGTGTTTGTCACTCTTTGTAGTATCGTTGCAGAACCGCTCAGCAGTCACAATGCTGCACAGTGGAAACGCACTAAACTATGCTTTCTATATTTGCAAGTATTTTATATGTGTATTACACCCCTAAATACTGCACACCAAATAGTACACCTATACCAGTCCTTAAAAGGACCTTTGTGGACCTAATAGTAGCTAGCTAGTAGCTAGTGAATTGCAGACTGTCCCTGCTCCAAACACCAAACTGTCCCTACCTACACTGAGAAACAACAGCTGCAGAATCGGTCAGCAGCACAGCAGTGCAGTGCACTATATATACTTTCTATATTTGAAAGAAAGTATATTATACGTGTACAACCCTATATACTGTACACCTATACCAGTCCTTAAAAGGACTTTTGTGGACCTAGTAGCTAGTGATTTGCAGACTGTCCCTGCTCCAAACACCAAACTGTCCCTCAGTCCCTACACCAGGGGTAGGGAAACTTGGCTCTCCAGCTGTTTCGAAACTACAAGTCCCATGAGACATTGCAAGACCCTAACAATCACAGGCATGACTCCTAGAGGCAGAGGCATGATGGGATTTGTAGTTTCAAAACCGCTGGAGAGCTGAGGTTCCCTACCGCTGCCCTACACTAATAAAAGACAGCTGCAGAATCGGTCAGCACTCAGCAGCACAGCAGTCAGCAGTGCACCATAATATACATTCTATATTTGAAAGAAAGTATATTATAAGTGTATTATAACCCTATATACTGTACACCTATACCAGTCCTTAAAAGGACCTTTGTGGACCTAATAGTAATAGCTAGTGATTAAACTGACTGTCCCTGCTGCACACAGCGTCCTGTCCCTACACTGACAAAAGACAGAATGTAAAATGGCCACCAGATCAGGTCTATTTATAAGGTAGGGGGTATGTTCAATTGTCCATGTGCTGAAATGTCTCAATTGGCTGTCCTGTACCCCATGATGGATGTGTCATGGGTCAAAGTTCTTCACAATGTAAACACATATGTCCGCCGCGCGAACAGCGCCAGAAGTCCGCCAAAATTCGCAGTGAACTGACCGCAGTTCTAGTTAGGAGATCCCCCAGTACGGTGACATCCAGGACAAACTTAGGTGATCCCCCCAGTACGGTGACACCGGGACGTGAAGTATGTGACATACGTTGCTGAATGTGAATGTCATGCTATTTATTTCCAGGGAGAAAATTCTGGCAGCATTGTGCAGATACAAGAGGCATGTGGAGTGTAAGAGGAGATGAGATCAGGTGACTGGGTCACATGATCAGGAAATATTTCCAGGATAGAGGTTTAACGGGACAGGATTGGAGGAGGGGTGCAGAGAGGGGATGCATGGAGTCTGCAGGGTTCTCAGGAGAGAAGAATTCAGAATATTCTATAGAACATTCTATTTGTCTGAGGACTCTGATCTAGAAAGGACCAATCAGACTGCTTCTTACTCTGCAGAATCTCGGGAATCACAGACAGGTAACAGACCACACACAATCTAAACGTTTCAGTCCTACTTTAGAGCAACAGATGGAGAACTCATAGTAAATGCTTACTATCCTAAACCTGGTAAATTCTGTAAATAAGTAATTTTTCTCATTCACCGATAGGCACTTATGAGGTCGGCACTAACATGCCACACTGTTGGGCGGCACTGATTGGTGTCACTGATGGGCACTGATTTGTGTCACTGATGGGCAATGATTGGTGTCACTGATGGACAATGATTGGTGTCACAGATAGGCAATGATTGGTGTCACTGATGGGCACTGATTGGTGTCACTGTTCTGGTTGCACTTATGATTAGTACCCTGATCACCAGTACAGATCGGCTCTGTCAGTGTGAGGCGAGGAAAGCCTTTCTTTGTTTACATGTGACCATGTGCTGCAATTGGACTCATCGGCTCTTTACCAAGATCGGGGTCACGCCTTAGAAACACAGCGCGACTGTGATCGCCGCAATGCGGGCCCCCCGCGGGCACATGAGAGTGGCCGTTCTGGGGCACTGTCATATGATGCTGTCCCAGAATGATGGGCGGGCAGAAAAATTTAAAGGAGAGTTATACTAAAAAAATTATTAGTCAAACCCACAAGTGCTTTTTTCCCATTACGATTCCTTTATATTGGCTTTGGAAATTTACAAATTCAGCAATTTAGAAATGGGATGAAAGGCTTATACATAGTACATTTTCTATACAACAATATCGATCCGACCAGCATAAGGGACCAATGAGGAGGAAAGAGGGACAGAGTGACTTTGTTTCAAATTAGGGACAGTTAGTACCTATGTACAAATCACGCTTCATGTTTGAGAACCCTCTGCTTCTTATATAAAGATCCAACTCACCCCACCCCCAATATATACATACAGTGCCTTGCGAAAGTATTTGGCCCCCTTGAACTTTTCAACCTTTTGCCACATTTCAGGCTTCAAACATAAAGATATAACATTTTTATTTTTTGTGAAGAATCACCAACAAGTGGGACACAATTGTGAAGTGGAACGAAATCTATTGGATAATTTAAACTTTTTTAGCAAATCAAAAACTGAAAAGTGGTGCGTGCAAAATTATTCGGCCCCTTTACTTTCAGTGCAGCAAACTCACTCCAGAAGTTCAGCGAGGATCTCTGAATGATCCAATGTTGTCCTAAATGACTGATGGTGATAAATAGAATCCACCTGTGTGTAATCAAGTCTCTGTATAAATGCACCTGCTCTGTGATAGTCTCAGGGTTCTGTTGAAAACGCAGAGAGCATCACGAAGACCAAGGAACACACCAGGCAGGTCTGTAATACTGTTGTGGAGAAGTTTAAAGCCGGATTTGGATACAAAAAGATTTCCCAAGCTTTAAACATCCCAAGGAGCACTGTGCAAGCGATCATTTTGAAATGGAAGGAGTATCAGACCACTGCAAATCTACCAAGACCTGGCCGTCCCTCTAAACTTTCAGCTCAGACAAGGAGAAGACTGATCAGAGATGCAGCCAAGAGGCCCATGATCACTCTGGATGAACTGCAGAGAACTACAGCTGAGGTGGGAGAGTCTGTCCATAGGACAACAATCAGTCGTACACTGCACAAATCTGCCCTTTATGGAAGAGTGGCAAGAAGAAAGCCATTTCTCAAAGATATCCATAAAAAGTCTCGTCTAAAGTTTGCCACAAGCCACCTGGGAGACACACCAAACATGTGGAAGAAGGTGCTCTGGTCAGATGAAACCAAAATCCAACTTTTTGCCCACAATGCAAAACGATTAGTTTGGCGTAAAAGCAACACAGCTCATTACCCTCAACACACCATCCCCACTGTCACACATGGTGGTGGCAGCATCATGGTTTGGGCCTGCTTTTCTTCAGCAGGGACAGGGAAGATGGTTAAAATTGAGGGGAAGATGGATGCAGCCAAATACAGGACCATTCTGGATGAAAACCTGCTGGAGTCTGCAAAAGACCTGAAACTGGGACGGAGATTTATCTTCCAACAAGACAATGATCCCAAACATACAGCAAAATCTACAAAGGAATGGTTCACAAATAAACGTATCCAGGTGTTAGAATGGCCAAGTCAAAGTCCAGACCTGAATCCAATCGAGAATCTGTGGAAAGAGCTGAAAACTGCTGTTCACAAACGCTCTCCATCCAACCTCACTGAGCTCCAGCTGTTTTGCAAGGAAGAATGGGCAAGAATTTCAGTCTCTCGATGTGCAAAACTGATAGAGACATACCCCAAGCGACTTGCAGCTGTAATCGCAGCAAAAGGGGGCTCTACAAAGTATTAACGCAAGGGGGCCGAATCATTTTGCACGCCCCACTTTTCTTTTTTTTATTAGTTAAAAAAGTTTCAAAAATCCAATAGATTTCATTCCACTTCACAATTGTGTCCAACTTGTTGGTGATAAAATTTTTATATCTTTATGTTTGAAGCCTGAAATGTGGCAAAAGGTTGAAAAGTTCAAGGGGGCCGAATACTTTTGCAAGGCACTGTATATACACCTCTGACTCGCCCCACCCTCAATATATATATATATACACCGGAGGGATGACCCAGATAACCCTAACCCTCGGCTCCTTATATACAGTTCTGGCTCTTTTTACCCCATTACAAACAACATATAGTAACAGTATTTCTACTGCAACAATCTGCGGCAGCTTCCTAATGATAGTTGCAAAAGAACCCAACGTCAGCTGTGCCCTTAGCAATAAGTGACATCATCAGGATCACTGACCATGTAAACAAAGGGCCAAAATTAGCATGACGTTACTGACCCAATGTAGCCACATGGCCATATATATGGGCAATGACAACTAGGAGACTACGCCATAACATCATGGGTATGGCTGGGCAGAACTATGAGAAACTGCAGGATGTGGAGGAGTATCAGACACTCATCAAAGACAACAAAAATAAAGAGGGGGTATGTAAGGAAGACCCCCTAGATGACTAAGAAGGCAGGAGCTGAGTTCCCAGGGGTCACAAGGATTCCAGCAGAAGACAGAAGCAGTAATGGGGTCACATGGATTCTAGAAGAAGACAATCTTTGCTGAGTGTCACATTTTTAAGGGTTGTGTGTTACAATTTCATATTCATGTGTTGTGTTTTATTATTAGGTGTGTCTGCATGATGGGAGAACTAGACTGGAGAGCTGTACCAACTGTAAGTACATATATCAATTGGAAGATAAAATTTCTGATTGTTTTTGCCACTATACACCATGCCAGGTGGCCATCTTCCTGGTCTTCACCGCTCAGACTGTTGTACACATGGAAGGTCCTAATGACATGGAGTGGCCTGCAAAAAACTGACATTTTGATGTACCTGTAAATTCCATCTTTTGGAGTACAGGACACTGGAGATGTATTTACTGACCATTAGTTATATGCAACTATCTTAAGGTGATTGGACAATGGGACAGCCCCTCAGTTACGTGGCAAGGGTTCCTGTCCACCGATGGCAGAAATGCCCCATATTGGAGAGGAGAGATGGCAGCTCTTGCAGACTGTATGCACAACTTAGGTACCAGAAGATATTTGTTTAGAGGTTTTAGATACCAATGCCCCCATTCAATTTGCCAACTGGTAAAGGGTTTGAGTAAAACTCTTTGAGCATTTCCTCCTCTGGAAATGAGAAAAGGTGCCTTGTGCCTGAGGCTGACTAATGCCTGGTACACACGGGCTAAAAAACATCTGACGATCGGCATCCGGTGAGACCGTTGTGTTCTGGCAGGGGGTGAAGAAGGGCAGTCCCCCAGTTAGAACATTGCATCATTAGTACAACAACCTCCCATAGTACAAGGTAAGGGGGGGGGGGGGGTGCACTGCAACATAAGGGAGGGAACTCTTGATTTTTGATGGAGTGAGGGCGCTTGACATCTGATGCAAGGGGGATGGGGTGCTCTGGACATCCAGTCTTACAGATACAACCGGCCCCTTGAGGGCAACCAAAATGCTCATGTGGCCTACAATGTAATTGAGTTTGACACCCCTGCTGTAGAGCATCAACAAAATAAAAAAAGTGCCAAGGGCATGAGCTGCAATTGTTCCAGGAGAATAGGATCCTCAAATACAGGATAATTTCTCTATTCGTTGGTTCAGTCCTGTTAGCTGCCAACTCGCTAATGGACCTAGCTGCCTGTAAGGCAGGACCAACGTGAACAGAAGTTTCATGTCGACTGAATCCTTAAAGGATTAAAGATTCTCAACAGGTACAGTGAGTTGCTTGTTATGAACAGAAATTGCAGGATCCATAAATTCCTTTCCCATAGGACATAACCAGAGCTTTGTGGAATAAATACCTTGCCAGGATCTGACCAATCATCACACAAAGCACAGTTATCTTGTGTGTGTAGAGGAAAAGTCTTTTAGATTTTTCCAGTCATTTAGTGCACATAGTCAACTGCCTAAGGCCCCTTTCACAGGGATGAACCAATGGGGTCTGCTATCATATTTTTTAGGCGGACATGATCAGACCATCCATTGCCCTTTATGGAGCTGCGGGTGTTAACGGATATGTGTCCAATGACACCAGCTGACATCTGTTTTGCTTGCACCTATCTAGTAAAGTTACTTTGCGGTATATACGCAAGAAAGCTGAGACCTCTGCAGTGTGTAAATGTGCTTTTACTAAGCAAAAAGGCTTTACATATAAAACTATTACAATAATATGAATACAAGACTGATGGATATAATGTACATGCAAAATGCCTAGCAAATAAGCAGAAACTATGGTCTGTAAACCCTGAAGATACACCTAAAAGTCACTTAACTCCGGTTAGAGTGGGTTCATGATCTACATAGCAATGAGGACCCAGGCTTCTATAAGCAGTTGCTGGAGATCAGGCGAAAGCGTCTTCAGGTATCTTCTTATGGCTGGCACAGACCTTCCCTGGTTCTAAGGCATGATGGAGTCCTTTCTATCAGCCTCTGTCATTGGCTTTTATTTGGGAAGTTTCAGGTTGTCAAGCTATTGGCGACGGTGGTTACAAAACAATAGATTGATCCAACTGTAAGTTCCCATTGTTTGAGAACCGCCTGTGTAATTGTTACCAAGTATCCTCAAACAACCTCAACAGTAACCTGATTTCTGTTTCTGCATAAAGAGTACTAAACAGAATACAGCATAGTCTGAGAAATAAAATTATTTATATCAAATGCAACACAACATCCAATCATATCCTCTAAAAACAGACGGATCGGGATCCCCATCCATCTAGCGGATCGGATCAGATGGTTGCCAGGTGTAAAGGGACACACAGTCCGTTTACATCCGACTTTCCATAGAGGACACAGGGCTCTGAAAAAGAGGAGCGAACGAGGACAAGCATTTCGCCTGCTCAGCAGGGATCACAGATTCCCTACTGAGCAGGTGCACTCCGCCCCATGTGAAATGGGCCTTGTGGACTAAGGCATCTACTAGAATGGAGCTAGGATTTCAGGCTATAAAGTTAGTCCCAACAGCAATGGTTCGGTAGACCACAATAAAAGCACACATAGACTGCATGGCAGGTCCCACTGAGGAATAGGGTCTTACCGATGGCCTCTAACCTCCTGTCTACCAGGTCCCTAAACAGGGGTATATCCTCCATGGATGTCATGAGGATCTTGTTTAGGCATGATCTATCAAAGCAACTGCCCACTCATATAAAATCCTCATTAAGATACTATTATGTATATTAAGTGAATCATTTTGGAGAAGTAAATTTATTTTCCCGTTGAGGACAGGGGGGGCCTCCTAAGGGGAGATCAAAGAGGCACAGACGTGACCCCTTATTTTCCCTGGCCTCATTTAGTCCTGAGATTCTGCCCATGAAATGTGATAATGTGGCAGAAGATTTCTCTATGTACAGGAAGGAGGAAGCTTGGATGGTGGACTGGCCAGCAGAATGGTCAGAGACAGGCAGGGAGTCAAACTGGGGGCAAATGTCAGAGTAAATGCTACTCTGGCCCCTGTTGGAGCTGAGTGCTGAGTGTGGGCTAGTAAGTCTGCCTGACCCGTCTCCTTCTGATCTGCCATACTTTGTGAGAAGATGTTCCCAGACTCATGACCATGACTGCTGTGGAGAGGGAGGAGAAGACCTCAGTGTTGTTCCTGCTGGGAGTGGGAGGGGGTATATAGGGGCATGTCCCTGTTGGGAGGGGGTATATAGGGGGCTGTCCCTGCTGGGAGAGGGAGGGGGTATATAGGGGGATGTCCTTGTTGGGAGTGGGAGGGGTTATATAGTGGGATGTCCCTGCTGGAAGTGGGAGGGGGTATATAGTGGGAATGTTGCAGACTATACCATTCCTTCCTTTACCTATAGACCTCCTTCACTGCTTGGTGATTACCAACCCCCACACAGTTGTGAGTCACGGTGCTGTCACACCCCTCAGGGTACCAATACTGTACAGTTTAGAGGTAGGGGTGCAAGTCACCCCCAAACCTCATCAGTTTAACCCCAGTTACCTTAATATTGCACTAAAGCCTGCCATACACCGAACAGACCCACATCCTGATCACCTAGGTCATCCCTCTCCCTTCACTTGTACTTATGGTGGATGACACAGTCCCCCGGGCCTCACTGCCTCACCCACATAAGCACCTACAGACACTCAAACTCTGCTCATTCAATATACAAGGCCTTAACATCCCAGAGAAAAGGTCTAAACTGTTCTATACAACGATCGAAAATACATGTAGCACTTATACAGGAAACGCACTTCAGAACGGATAGCATCCCTAAACTTTATAATCACCAATTTCCACAGGTATACCACGCTTCTAACACTGAGGCTAAATCCATAGGAGTCTCAATATTAATTTCTAAACAATGCCCCCTGCAGGTGACGGAAGTCCAAAGAGACTCCCAAGGGAGATTCCTATTCATCAAAGGCACTCTGCACCACAGGCCTGTCACAAGCGCTAACATTTACGCACCAAACTCGCAACAAGTGGTCTTTTTTAGAGACACCTTCCAACAACTTTTCAGCTTTCAGTCGGGTACCCTGATAGTAGGAGGCGACTTCAACGTCGCTCTGAATCCCTCCCTTGACATATCCAATGGTACATCATCCCTAACCTACAGAGCCCTACGAGCTAATAAATTGCAACTCAGCAACCTGTTACTTCATGATGCCTGGAGCACATTGCACCCCAACACTAAGGACTTTACCTTCTTTTCTGCCCCTCATAACAAATACTCCAGAATAGACCACTTTTTCTTATCCCAAAATGATCTCACACACCTCTCAAAAGCTACAATTGAATTGAGTACTTTCTGACCACAACCCCATATCTATAACTCTCCCGAAGACCCTTGGTAGATCCAATATATGGCGACTTGATAATTCTCTACTGACCGACCTAGACCATATACAACAAATTACCACAAGCCTTACCCAATACTTTGCAGAAAATACAATGGACGACCCTCTGCCATCTCCATTTGGGCAGCACATAAATGCGTCATAAGGGGAAAATTTATCTCCCTTGCAGCCCAACGAAAAAAACGTAGAAAAGCACGCATTAATGAGCTGACCGATCGCTTACTAACACTTGAACAAGCGCACAAAGCATCGCTAGCAGCCTCCTCATTGACGGAACTGACTCAGGTCAGAGAAGAACTCCTAGAAGAACTCAATCACACACTGAAACGTAATTATGCCATTACCCAAAAACTATTCTACGAATCCAGCAACAAGTCGGGTAAACTTTTAGCCAGAGCGCTTAAAGCTAAGAAAGCGGCCCATACCTTTCACAAAATTACAACCCCCCCTCGGCGACACCCTTGTTACAACTGAAGACATCTCTGACCATTTTGTTTAGTACTTCTCCAAACAATACAACCTCCGCACCACGCTCCCCCCTGCAGCCACCTCAGACCGAATGACAGCCATTACAGACTTTCTTGCACAGTCCCTCCCCCCTCTCTCCTGATGAATCCTCGGACCTTGATCGCCCACTCTCAGGAGAAGAAATTCTAACTGCATTAAAACAAATTAAACCGGGCAAAAGCCCTGGCCCCGATGGCATGACAGTTAGCTATTATAATTCCTTCCCAGACACCCTCATTCCCCACCTCACCAAGGCCTTCAATAATCTATCACCAACCTCTAATACGATGAGGGACATCTTTGAAGCACACGTCACTCTCATCCCCAAGCAAGGCAAAGACCTCTCATTGGTCTCTAACTACCCGATTTCACTCCTGAACCTAGGCCTAAAGCTCTACACCAAAGTGTTAGCAAACCGCATTCTCCCTCTGTTACCCAAATTGATCTCTCTCAATCAAGTAGGTTTTGTCCCTGGCAGGGAGGCCAGGGACAATACTACCAAGGCACTAAATATCCATCACTGGGTCTCCAAAGCATCCACACAAGGTTTTTTCCTGTCTTTGGACGCAGAGAAGGCATTTGACAGGGTTGCTTGGGACTATATGGAAGCGACTTTAAGAGTAATGGGTTTCCCATCGCAACTGCTCCAAATGATCCTGGCACTATACTCGGCACCTACAGCTAAACTTAGGAACAATGGCCGCCTGCCAATCGCCTTCTCTGTCTCAAATGGAATCCGTCAGGGATGCCCCCTATCCCCGCTCATATTCATCCTTACTATGGAACCAATGCTCCACAGATTAACCACTTAAAGACCGTACCATTTTGTTGGTCAAAGACCAGACCACTTTTTGCGATTCGGCACTGCGTCGCTTTAACTGACAATTGCGCGGTCGTGCAACGTGGCTCCCAAACAAAATTGATGTCCTTTTTTTACCACAAATAGAGCTTTCTTTTGGTGGTATTTGATCACCCCTGCGGTTTTTATTGTTTGCGCTATAAACAAAAATAGAGTGGCAATTTTGAAAAAAACGCATAATTTTTTACTTTTTGTTATAATAAATATCCCCCAAAAATATATAAAAAAAATGTTTTTTTCCTCAGTTTAGGCCGATACGTATTCTTCTACATATTTTTGGTAATAAAAATCGCAATAAGCGATTATTGATTGGTTTGCGCAAAAGTTATAGCGTTTACAAAATAGGGGATAGATTTATGGCATTTTTATTAATAATTTTTTATTATTTTTTTTTTACTAGTAATGGCGGCGATCAGCGATTTTTATTGTGACTGCAACATTATGGCGGACACATCGGACATTTTTGACACATTTTTAGGACCATTATCAGTTATACAACAATCACTGCTATATAAATGCAGTGATTCCTGTGTAAATGACACTGGCAGTGTAGGGGTTAACCAGTGGGTGGCAGTGTAGGGGTTAAGTGTTCCTAGGGGTGTGTTACTAACTGTGGGGGTTGGGCTTTCATTTAGTTAACACTGATCTCTGCTCCAATCACATGGAGCAGAGATCAGCGTCACTAGTTGCTAGGCAGAATGGAGAAATGCTGTTTACAACGGCATTTCTCCATTTGGCCGTCCAGTGAGACAGCGCCGGCGATCAAATCCTCGGGACCCGCGACTGGACTCACAGGGGTCCCGACCGGTGCGCTCGCAATGGTAGGGCGGCATTGAAGATTGGACGTACCTGTACGCCAATATGCCTGCCCATGCCATTCTGCCGACGTACATCGGCGTGCGCTGGTCGTGAACCGGTTAAGAGACAACCCGGATGTCAAAGGCATTAACATTGGTGATAGTCACTATAAATTAGCAGCCTATGCGGGTGACGTTTTGCTCTTCCTTACGGACCCTATCGTCACTATCCCCAATTTTCTTAAGGATTTCTCATTATTCAAAACCTTGTCAAACCTTCAAATTAACTTTACAAAATTGAAATCACTGAACATCACTCTACCAGCCACACTGGTCACCCAATGCAAGCAGAACTTCCCCTTTACATGGGAATCACAGGACATTACATACCTGGGCATCAAAATACCTACTAACTTACAGGATCTCTACATGAGAAACTTCCAACCCGCGCTTCAAAACATACACGCTGATTTATATAAATGGCATTTCGGCACATTCTCCTGGTTGGGTAGGACAGCCATATTAAAAATGAATGTATTGCCCAGACTTCTTTACCTTTTCCAGGCAATCCCCATAAAGGCATCCAAGACCCCCAGACTAAGCTGGGTTAGACTGGTACTCCCCAAACTACTAGGGGGCCTTGGCCTCTTTGACATTCAAAAGTAACCACTGGGCATGTAATTTAACTAGGATTGCAGATTGGCATTTGCATCGCTCCAAAAAAAGCCTGGATCACACTTGAGGACTCTTTCGCTAAATCCCTGCTGTCACATCTACCCTGGATTAATCACAACTCCATTCCTAGAGATTTGGTGACACATCCCTTTATTGGAGCCAATTTGTTCCACCTTAAATTAGCTGGCAAAGCACTTGATTTCACACCTCACCCAAGACCCCTTTGGTCTGTAATCCTGATTTCCTGCCGAGTCTTGCCTTAAGAGATCTGCACAGGGAATCATGCACAGCCCCCATCAGGGCATACCACTTCTTCCAAAATGGTGGACTCCTCCCCCACCAAGCCATGGCAGCCAAACTCACTGATTACATCATCCCCCTTTACAAGTACCTACAAATAAGACACTTTTTCGCTGACACCAAATCCACCTCACTATGGTACCGAGAGCGCACACCCTTTGAATTGCTATGTGATAGTAAGGAACCCCAATGTCACGTGATCTCAACTGTCTATGCGCTCTTATTTTCCACTCGCAAAGTTAAAGACAATAAGCTTATCCGTTGTTGGGAATCAGATTTGTCCATAGATTTAACTTCCACTGAATGGGAACGTATACACAATCATATTCATAAGGGCTCCATTAATGTATCCACCCAGGAAAACAGATACAAAATATTCACCAACTGGTATAGGACACCGGATAAGATCCACCAAATGCACCCCTCGGTCCCCCCGACATGCTGGCATTGCAAAGCAGCGCATGGCACCCTCATTCATATCTGGTGGGAGTGTCCTCTTATCCTACCGTACTGGATGGAAATTCACCGTCTTATCACCCAAATTACATCTTACGCCCCAGATTTCACTCCGGCCCAATATATGCTCCATCACACCTCCATTCCCCTCTCCTGCTACAAAAAAATCCCTTACCCTACACCTTATCAATGTAGCCAATCTCTGTGTTCCGGTTCACTGGAGGAGCTCCACACCACCCACAGTGGCTGAATGGTTCAAAAGAGTCGATAGAATGGCCGAGATGGAAAAACGAATTTACCAAGCAAAAGATAATCTGACAAAATTTAGTACAACATGGGCTTGCTGGTTACGAGACTCGACGCAGATCATTCCGCCCGGTGACCCAACCGCTCAGCCATGATAGATATTGATCTGTCTCTGAAGCATCATAGTGTCTGGCTTATCATGTCCTCCCTCCGTCCATACCCATCCTCTTACCCAATTGATCCGTACCGATCCTACTCAGGCACACCCTCTCAACTTGGTACCAACATACCTCCTTCACTGTTCCAGCAGGAGCACACACCCTAACGGTTTCTGGATTCCTTACCCACCCCCCCTCCTAGATAACACATTACTATTACAGAGCTTTCCCTCAAACATATGGATACCGAATAGGTTTAAAGCAGATTCATTACTACACATGGTCCCCACCCATTCACAGTTAGAACTGTTTAGGGGTGAATGGGTTCAAGGGTGGCTTTGATCGGTAAATAACATTACCCCAACTGGACCCCCACCCCTTCTCCCTCACACGGAGATGCTTAATGATCCTCAGTTATTACCCTTGTTAATTATTGTATTCCCCCTTTACCAGAGGCAGACTTTACTGGGTCGGAACTTCACCTGCACCGCCATTGCAGAAGTGACCTAGTAAGAGGCTCAGTTGGCCGTGTTCTGAACTTGTTATTATATTTCTGCAATAAATGTTTATTGTACGACTTATTAATTGTATTAACAGCTTCTGTTTCACTGTATATCTGATAGCTGGGATTTAATGTATATCTGAAAATAAACATTTATTGAAAAAAATATATATATAGTGGGATGTCCCTGCTGGGAGTGGGAGGGGTTATATAGTGGGATGTGCCTGCTGGGAGTGGGAGGGGTTATATAGTGGGATGTGCCTGCTGGGAGTGGGAGGGGGTATATAGGGGAATGTCCCTGCTGGGAGTGGGAGGGGTTATATAGGGGAATGTCCCTGCTGGGAGTGGGAGGGGTTATATAGGGGGATGTCCTTGTTGGGATTGGGTTCCATTACATTGGTGGAAGCTTCCTGCAGCCTGGGACATCCTGGATCCTACTCCTGGATCCAAGGTCCAATAGCAGGAGAGGAGATGAGAGGAGAGGAGGAGGAGAGGAGAGGTACAGATACCAGGTCACAGTATGGATTGCGGGGGATGTTTTTGGGAGAAAACCGCACAAGGAGCAGACAGCTGAATTAAGCAGGCCGGTCTGGGTAGATGAAGCTGGATGAGAGTTACAGAGCCCCCCGGTGGCATGTATCCCAAGCATATCCCTAGATAGCAGATGACAGCCCAATGGAAGGCTTTGGCTACGGCGGCCTGGGACTGTTATATGTGAAGCTGTCAGGGGACCCGGACTTTGAGAGTGATTTGGAGTGGCGGTTGGACGAAATCATCAGAGAAAAGATACTGAATATCTCAGAAGCAGTGGTGGGATCGCAAACAAACTGAAAACAAAAAAGAAAAAAACATCAATTGCAGTCACTGTGCTATCAAACTCAGATACTGTGCCAAACGCCGCTACTGTGCCTATCATATGCTACCAGTGTGCCCAACTGCCCATCACATGCTGCCAGTGTGTCCATCAAACGCTGCCACTGTGCCCAACTGCCCATGAAATGCTGCCAGTGTGCCCAACTGCCCATCATATGCTGCCAGTGTGCCCATCAAACACTGCCAGTGTGCCCATCAAACGCTGCCACTGTGCCCAACTGCCCATGAAATGCTGCCAGTGTGCCCAACTGCCCATCATATGCTGCCAGTGTGCCCATCAAACACTGCCAGTGTGCCCATCAAACGCTGCCACTGTGCCCAACTGCCCATGAAACACTGCCAGCGTGCCCAACTGCCCATCATATGCTGCCAGTGTGCCCATCAAACACTGCCAGTGTGCCCATCAAATGCTACCAGTGTGCCCCCCACCCACTCGCCATCTTCCCGGAACTTACCCTGTGTCTGTGGGGCAGCGGGTGATGGTGACGAGCGGGGTCCTTCATGTGTCTTTTGCCTCGTGATAGGCATCCAATAGTGGCGCTGTTGTTTCAGCCAATCAGGTGACAGGTAACAGAGCACCTGATTGGCGGAGAGGCGGTTCAGTGTTAGGAAAGCGAATCGTCAGTCGCTTTCCTAACACAGCTGAGTGGACTGTGAGCATCAAGCTGTCAGAAACCATGAATCAGACTGAGACAGAAGTACAATTAAATCACACTTGTTTATTAATAACAAATAAAAAGGTAAATAGAAAAAGAAAAATTATATCATGGTGTTTAAACAAATAATAAAAACAAATAATAAAAAAAATAATAGTTCTGCCCCCCTTTTTCCCCCCTCATGGATTTATTATTTGTTTAAACACCATGATATAATTTTTCTTCTTGTCTTATGGTTTTATATTGTTTTTTTATTTATTGATCCGCAGATACTTTCCTGATGAAGCGGCTATGATCCGCAAAACTAGTTGAGCTGTATTCTGTGATGAACTGTCCCTATGAATTATTGTCATGTGTAATTGATTATTATTTTTGTATTATTAAATCTCTTTTTAACTGTATACTTGTTATTGATTCTCTATTTAATTATTTTACTGTACCGTGATAGTCCACATTGCCCACATGTCCTTTGTGGGGACCTGGTTGGGGACCAGGTTTCCATCCTTTTATTCCACGCTTTTGAAGGGCCTGGAGTACCAGGACAATGAAATTTCCCATAAAATGACCCAATTTTGGAAAGCAAACACCCCAACGTATAATCTGTGAGGCATAATGAGTCTTTTGAATGGTTCATTTTTTTCCAGAAGTTTTTGGAAGATGTGGAAAAAAATTAAAACACATTTTTTTTTTTTACACAAAGTTGTCAATTTATAAGATATTTCTAACACATAGCATGTATATAGCAAAAATTACACCCCAAAACACATTCTGCTACTCCTTCCAAGTATGGCGATACCACATGTGTAGGACTTTTACACAGCCTGGTCACATAGAGAGGCTGAACATTGAAGTAGTACCTTCAGGCGTTCTAGGAGCATAAATGATAAATGTCATTTGAGGGCCGGCGGTCGGAAAGTAGTTAAACAGAACTGCAGGAGATGGTTTCTTGTGATGTGACCAAGGCTAAGGCAAAGGTGAAGTTACATAGTTACATAGTTAGTCAGGTTGAAAAAAGACACAAGTCCATCCAGTTCAACCACAAAACAAATAAAAAAAAATAAGTGAGCTGGACAGCTTTAAATAGGCAGGTCAGAAGAGCATCATCAGGAACAGCTGATAACTGGGAGAGAGATGAGAGCTGGCAATTAGCCGACAGCTGAGCAGCCAGCCCAGAGAAGGAAGGGCTAAGCCAGCCCTGACACCAGCATGGTGCTTGCAGTTCACCTATTTTTCAGCCTTACTTACCAGCTCCGCTCAGGCCGTGCGTTCTGCGGAGCTTCTGACATCACTTCCAGTTTCCCTCTAGCACAGGGAACCGGAAATAACATCTTAACTCGAAGAGCAAAGCATCTGCCTGGAAGTTGTTTGGCGCAATGGAATGCGCCACAAAGCAGGTAAAAATCTTGCAAATGAAGTGGCTTGTCTGCAATCTCGTGATTCCATTGATGTAGCGCTTCCCATAGTGCACTTAAAGGACATATTTTTTTCTATTATGTATGTATTACATTGTATATCCTGTATGTTGTGTGATTATATGTCAGTATTACATTGTATATACCTGTATGTTGTGTGATTATATGTCAGTATTACATTGTATATACATGTATGTTGTGTGATTATAGCTCAGTATTACATTGTATATCATGTATGTTGTGTGATTATATGTCAGTATTACATTGTATATCATGTATGTTGTGTGATTATATGTCAGTATTACATTGTATATCATGTATGTTGTGTGATTATATGTCAGTATTACATTGTATATCCTGTATGTTGTGTGATTATATGTCAGAATTACATTGTATATCCTGTATGTTGTGTGATTATATGTCAGTATTACATTGTATATCATGTATGTTGTGTGATTATATGTCAGTATTACATTGTATATCATGTATGTTGTGTGATTATATGTCAGTATTACATTGTATATCTTGTATGTTGTGTGATTATAGCTCAGTATTACATTGTATATACATGTATGTTGTGTGATTATAGCTCAGTATTACATTGTATATCTCTGTATGTTGTGTGATTATATGTCAGAATTACATTGTGTATCCTGTATGTTGTGTGATTATATGTCAGTGTTACATTGTATATTTTGTATGTTGTGTGATTATATGTCAGTGTTACATTGTATATTTTGTATGTTGTGTGATTATATGTCAGCATTACGGTACATTGTATATCATGTATGTTGTCTGATTATATCTCAGTATTACATTGTATATCATGTATGTTGTGTGATTATATGTCAGTGTTACATTGTATATCATGTATGTTGTGTGATTATATGTCAGTGTTACATTGTATATCATGTATGTTGTGTGATTATATCTCAGTATTACGTTGTATATCATGTAAGTTGTGTGATTATATGTCAGTATTACATTGTATATCATGTATGTTGTGTGATTATATGTCAGTATCACATTGTATATCCCTATTAGTGATGGACGAACTTCCGACGGGACGTTTCACGAACGCGAAACGCGAACGCGGCCGATAGTTCGCGAACCGTAACGTTTGCGGCGGACCCCATTGACTTCAATGGGAGGCGAACTTTACAAACCTTTAGGTCAAATTTGCAGCCACAAAATAATTACTAGCTGTGCACACATAGTCCCACCACATGGCCAATGACATAACACATGTATGAGGTGAATCTGGGATCGACAACTACAAGAATTATTTTTTTATATGTGAAATTGTGACAATTCAGGACTGTGGAGCGCATGAAGGCAATGGAGGAGAGGGAAGGTCAGGGTGATATAGAGCACTGACACCTGCACCGTGATAGAGTGATCTGACACCAGCACCGTGATAGAGAGCACTGACATCAGCAGCGTGACATACAGCAATGACACCTGTACCGTGATAGACTGATCTGACACCAGCACCGTGATAGAGAACACTGACATCAGCAGCGTGACATACAGCAATGACACCTGCACCGTGATATAGTGATCTGACACCAGCACCGTGATAGAGAGCACTAACATCAGCAGCGTGACATACAGCAATGACACCTGCACCGTGATAGAGTGATCTGACACCAGCACCGTGATAGAGAGCACTGACATCAGCAGCGTGACATAAAGCACTGACACCAGCACCGTGATATACAGCACTGACACCAGCACCGTGATATACAGCACTGACACCTGCACTGTAAGCAGCCCCAGGAGTAAGTCAGCATAGCACAGGGATGGTGGGAGCCCCTCATAATGAGCATAGCACAGGGATGGTGGGAGCCCCTCATAATATGCACAGCAGAGGTACAGCCCCAGGAGGAAGTCAGCATAGCACAGGGTTGGTGGGAGCCCCTCATAATGAGCATAGCACAGGGATGGTAGGAGCCCCTCATAATATGCACAGCAGAGGTACAGCCCCAGGAGAAGGTCAGCATAGCACAGGGATGGTGGGAGCCCCTCATAATGAGCATAGCACAGGGATGGTGGGAGCCCCTCATAATATGCAAAGCAGAGGTACAGCCCCAGGAGTAAGTCAGCATAGCACAGGGATGGTGGGAGCCCCTCATAATAAGCAGCCCCAGGAGGAAGTCAGCACAGCACAGGGATGGTGGGAGCCCCTCATAATAAGCAGCCTCAGGAGGAAGTCAAGTATGTGCAAGTATTTTATACGTGTATTACACAACTATATACTGCACACCAAATAGTACACCTATACCAGTCCTTAAGGACCTTTGTGGAACTAGTAGGTTGTGATTAGCAGACTGTACCTCACTCAACCCTATATACTGTAGTACACTATACTTTACCAGTCCTTATAAGGACCTTTGTGGAACTAATAGGTTGTGATTAGCAGACTGTACCTCAGTCCCTATACTGATAAAGGACTGCTGCAGAATAGGGCAGCAGTCAGCAGTAGTGCACCTCAACCCTATATATATTGTGGACCTATACCAGTCCTTAAGGATTAGCAGACTGTACCTCACTCAACCCTATATACTCTAGTACGCTATACCTTACCAGTCCTTATAAGAACCTTTGTGGAACTAGTAGGTTGTGAATGATTAGCAGACTGTACCTCAGTCCCTATACTCATAAAGGACTACTGCAGCAGAAGGGCAGCAGTCAAGTATAATATTCTTTCTATATTTGGAAGAAAGAATATTATACGTGTACAACCCTATTACCATACCAGTCCTGAAAAGGACCTTTGTGGACCTAATAGTAACAGCTACTGATTAAACTGACTGTCCCTGCTACACACAGCGTCCTGTCCCTATCTGCACTGACAAAAGACAGGCTGCTGCAACAATGACTTGAATAGCAGTGCCTCAAACCTATGTCCTGAACTACACCTAACACCTATACCATACCGGTCCTTAAAAGAACTTTTGCGGACCTAATAGCTAGCGATTTGTGTCACTGCAATCTCTCCCTGCTCCACACAGCAACCTCTCTCTATAGCAGTGTTTCTCAACTCCAGTCCTCAAGGCGCCCCAACAAGTCATGTTTTCAGGATTTCCCTCAGATTAAAACGGCTGTGGTAATTATTAAAGCAGTGAAACTGATCAAATCACCTGTGCAAAATAATGGAGAGCCTGAAAACATGACCTGTCGGGGAGCCTTGAGGACTGGAATTGAGAAACACTGCTCTATAGGGACAGTAGAAAGAATGTAAAATGGCCGCCGGATCGGGTCTATTTATAAGTTGGGGGGAATGTGTCCATGTGCTGTAATGTCTCAATTGGCCGGCCTGTACCCCATGATGGATGTGTCATCATAGGTCAAAGTTCTTTTACACTGTAAACACGTAAGTCCGCCGGGCGAACAGTGGCAATAGTCTGCCGATCGGGCAGACCGCGAACAGCCGAAATTCGCCGCGAACCGACCGCCGGGCGAACAGTTCGGCCATCCCTATTCACTAGCACACTGACTGGTCAGGTGTGTGTTGGTCTATTTCTAGACACCTGACCATGGTTCTGGGCTCCACCCTCCCGAGGAGTCCAGGCAAGCAAGGGAGAAGCATGCATGTCTGCATGGTGTAGTCAGAAGGGCCCAAAGCTGTGGGCTGAGCAGTAAGGGAGATTAAAAGAGGTACCGTCCTGGTATGTGATCTCTGTTATATGGCCAAGAGGGCTGAAGAGTAAAGCCTAAACGGCAGTACTGCTGACCATAGAGCCAGGTGGCTTGGTATTTTTTTTTGTTTATTACTGCAGTGAAATTGAAACCCCTGCGTGGGAATTATTGATGGACATTTTCATTTTTTTCATAAAAGTGGGTCAAAAAAGCCCTGAAATTGAGTTTCTGGTCTGGATTGGTCTTGCTAGCGGGTGCTACACTTGAGTTAAACAACCCCCAATATTACAAGTGGTGCTTGGATGCGGACAGACCTGGAGATCCCTGCAAAAAGTGAGTTCATCTGTTATATGAACTGTGTTTGTGTGCATGAGACAGAACAATCTGTGTGTGCAGGTGAGGAGAGCTTGCACGAAGAGAAAAGCAACTTGCTTTAAAGTGACAGTGTTACATTTTTTTGCTGGACGGCGCAAAAGTCTGGTGGAGAGACTGCGAAGATGAAGCAAGGGTTTGAGCCTGCTGGAGAGTATTGCAGACGGTTTTTTGCTACACCAACCCCAGTTAAAGGGGACGTGCATATTGTTGCCCCTGACAACGCTGGTGCAAGCAGGCCAGCTATGAATGTGCAGAAGCCTAAGTTTGAAAGAGGATGCAATTGGGGAAGCCCTGTTAAGGCTCTGAAGCAAGAGCGCTGTTTGTGGTGCAGAGAGTGGGGTCATGTCTCCATGTGCCCATTGTCTCTGTCTCCAATACAAAGTGACATGGCCATACAAAAGTCTACAACAATGTTTGGGAAGCCTGATTTGTGTGCCAGGAGTGATCAACATGCTGAACAGAAGTTGGAGAAGTATGTGGTTGCCCGTAGCAACAGTGGTAATTTCAAGGCTGTAGACCACCACATGAGAAAAGTATTGCCTGCAGAGGATTGTGGCAAGGTGAAAGCAACAATGCTTCAAGGAGTGCAAAATCACTGCATTTGGGAGAGTCAAAGTACAGCTGGAAGAGTGCCATCTCCCTTGGCAACAAGAGATGGGGTGTTAACTGGAAGGAGGAGCTACAGTGGAGATGTGGAGCGGCGTCCCACTAAAGATATGTGCAGAAATGTACCATGCCTGGAATGTGGTCAACTGGGGCATGGAATTTTTTCTTGTCCCAGGTTATGGAACATGCCTGGAGATGTGGTTACTGGGCTGAAGTCTTTGTCCGCAAGCCCAGATTTTTGTGCAAACGTGTTTTCAGTCACCTCTGGCAACAGTGAGGAAGTACCTGTTGTGCTTGCAGGGGGTGCTAAGGAGTCAGAAGTGGCTGCTGCAGTTTCGTTCCATGGCCACCCGGGAGAGTTGGCCAGTAAAAGTGTGATAAAGGAGAGACAACGTACTCAAATGAAGACAGAGTTACCTGCTACAGATTATGGTAAGACTGTTGCAGTTTGTGGGACTGATTCCAGTGAAGTGGGAGTATATCCGGCTGGGAGATCAGCAGAAGGTGTAAAAATGGACTTGCTGCATTGTGCTACCCTGAGTAGTGGGGAGACACGGGTTGAAGCTCAACCTGCAGCAAAGTTAAGAACAAAAAAAGACTGGACTCTGTGTGTGCCTGGTGTAATCCACCAGAGTGCTGGAAGTGGTGACCTAGGGGTGACCAATACAGTTTGTGTGCCACTGCCAGGTTCCCTAGTGACTGGTGCTACAGAGATGCCCAGGGAAACCTACCAGGAGCCCGCAGTGGTGAGGCACGTGGTTTCCCAGGATAACTGTGAAGCCGCCTTAATGGGAAAAATAATGCCTTTGGAGAGGAAGGGTGGTGTGCTGAGCGGTACACGGGGTGCTGAGTATACTGACCAAAAACAGCCTGTTAAAGCTTATAACACTGCTATGTCTATGAATGCTGATGGTAAAGGTATTGCTGATGATAAATGTACTTATTCTCATTTGTTCAAAAGTAATGAGGAAAGAGTGATGTCTCCCTTGGCAACCAGACGCAGAGTCACAGGGTTGTCCATGGAAGTCTCAGGGGCTCTCCATGCGCTTGAGCCAGAGATTTTCCAGGACAGCACTGAATTTGCTCTGGTGGAACAGACTGGGTCTACACTATGCAATGATAGTTTGTGTGAGCAGTCCGTTTACCATATGTGTAACCCAGTTGGTAAGGGGTTAAGTCCACTGGCCAAAGCTGAAGGTACACAGCTGAGTGTGCTTGTGCCCCAGGAGCAAGGTGGTGATGGTGTATTGCAGCCTGTCTTGTTTGATGAAGCATTAGCGAAGAGTAAAAGCATGTTGTCAAAATGTGATTTATATAGAACTGACAAAGGTACTGATTGTGCTGCAGAATCCCAGGTGCCTCCTAAAGCAGATGATGAGGTACTGCTGAGCCCTCATTATGGAAGCACAATGGATTGGGACAGTTTGGCCAAACAATTACTAGCCATGTTAGACAAGGCTATGTTGAGTGACAGGGGTGTGAATACAACAACTGCTATGCCAGACAGGGAGATTGCAGAGCGAGCGATGGTTGAGGGTGCGTTGGTCCCTGCAAGGGTTGTTTCCCTCCAGTCAGAAGGACCAGATCAGGGCACATGCATGGCAGATGTGGTGCTCACAACCCAGCCGCTAAATGTCAAGTGTCAAGGTGACACGGTAATAAATTTTGACTTGCAGAGGCTTATTGGTGAGTTAGAGGGGATGAATGGGAGACATGCATCTAACAGTGTTCCAGAGGAGCATCAGGCTGTGATGGATACCTCCAGTCAGGTGGAGGCCCCCTTAAATGTTGTGGCCCCTCACGCTGAAGTGAATGAGCCCCTTTATGTCTCTGATAAGGGAAAGGTCCTCAAAAATGTTTTGCATGTTGATGTGGAGTGTGTAGAATTTACAGATGTGCTAGTGGAATTACTTGAACTGATGAAAGCACATTCCTTGTATACCTGCGTGCCTCTGTTACAGTCAGATGTGGTAATGCTGCATGCTACCAAAGGGTGGAGCCAGGTAATGCAAGTTGTGCCGGGTAACATTAATCACCAGTGGAACTGGGTGGTATGGTGCTTAATAATCTGGAAAGTGATCTCACAGTTCCCTGTGAGAGTGCTTCCAGATATGGTTCAGTACGGAAGGTGCTCTAGGGAGCTGCTGGAGACATCTGAGGTCTCTCCGCCTGATGCAGTGATAGACATGTCTTCTGGTGCAGTCCGAGGTGCGGCTGAGCAGGGTATAGTAAATGGTGTGGATACTGCCTCACCCACTAGACCTCGTAAGAAGGAAGGGCCAGATATGGACATGGCAAAAGCAGAGATTCTGTCTGTCACCTGCAGAGAGGTACAAGTTGGGGTACCCCTAGACTCTCTCAAATATAGTATGGAGAGGAACAAAAATTGTGACATGGAAAAGGGTGAGCTGCCAAAGATTGGTACTGCTGGAAATAGGTCATGCACTGTTCAATGTCCATTGTTAGGACAATTGCCCATAGAGATTTGGACAACAGGTGAAGTGAAGCCTTGTGAAGATCCCATAGGGGATAGCTGCTCACCTGTGTGTTGTCCCTCCTTGGGCCTGGCCCTAACAAATCCTGAACAAGAAAGAACTGACGGTATTGGTAATTGGAGAAATGGTGGTGTATTACTGAATGTTAGTGTAAATAATGGCCTTGATATGAACATGAATAATTTCTTGGAAAATGGGCGTGATACACAGATGTTGAGCTCTGGGGAGTTGGTGGTCAAGGATAAAGGCAAAGGAGTTGGTAAACCCAAGAGACCTGTTGTGATGGGGAAAACAGGTACCAGTGAGGGAAAAGGTAGTTCCTCATCAGGTGTAGTGTCTGAAGCAGGTTCCCTACGGAATCTGGAAACTGAGTTGAAAGGAAGTAGTAGGAAAGGCGGTGGGCCACCAGAAAATAAATGTTAGCTCAGGAACCCCAAGGACAGAGGAAGTAGGCTGCGGATACAGAACTGTAGGACCCCGTTGCGATCCAGGGTAGTGCGTGCCTGGAAGCACACCCGAAAAAAGGGTTGGGCGTACGTGGCTGATGGCCAGCACAGAGGTGTCCCAACTGCTATGGTGGGTGCAGGTGTTTCTCCCTCCCGGTCGAAACAAGGTGGGGGGGGATATGTGGTAGTGTAGTACCCCAGCATTTTCAACCAGGCGGGTTGAGGGGCTACAGGGAGCTTGCAATGTTAGGAGGAAACTGACGTTTCAGTTTCCTCATTATTTACTAAAATCTGTTTTGGGATCTGGAGCCCGGGGATTTCGTAGTGATCCGGGTGGGATGAAATCCCCAGTCCTGGGTCCAGATTTTGGGATTCACCAGCACACTGACTGGTCAGGTGTGTGTTGGTCTATTTCTAGACACCTGACCATGGTTCTGGGCTCCACCCTCCCGAGGAGTCCAGGCAAGCAAGGGAGAAGCATGCATGTCTGCATGGTGTAGTCAGAAGGGCCCAAAGCTGTGGGCTGAGCAGTAAGGGAGATTAAAAGAGGTACCGTCCTGGTATGTGATCTCTGTTATATGGCCAAGAGGGCTGAAGGGTAAAGCCTAAACGGCAGTACTGCTGACCATAGAGCCAGGTGGCTTGGTATTTTTTTTGTTTATTACTGCGGTGAAATTGAAACCCCTGCGTGGGAATTATTGATGGACATTTTCTTTTTTTAAATAAAAGTGGGTCAAAAAAGCCTTGAAATTGAGTTTCCGGTGTGGATTGGTCTCGCTAGCGAGTGCTACACTTGAGTTAAACAACCCCCAATATTACACTAGATACACCACGTCTACGGGCCTTCCTTTATCTAGATACACCACGTCTACGGGCCTTCCTTTATCTAGATACACCACGTCTACGGGCCTTCCTTTATCTAGATACACCACGTCTATGGGCCTTCCTTTATCTAGATAAACCACGTCTACGGACCTTCCTTTATCCAGATACACCACGTCTACGGGCCTTCCTTTATCTAGATACACCACATCTACGGGCCTTCCTTTATCTAGATATACTACATCTACGGGCCTTCCTTTTATCTAGATACACCATGTCTATGGGCCTTCCTTTATCTAGATACACCACGTCTACGGGCCTTCCTTTATCTAGCTGGCAACTCGCCTCCTCATAGAAGGTTAATAGATTGGTTTGGCAAGAACGATTCTTCATGAATCCATGCTGATTACTGCTGATACCGCTCTAGTCTCATTACTAAAATCTTGTATATAGTCCCTTATCATCCCCTGCAAGAGTTTACATACTATTGATGTTAGGCTAACTGGTCTGTAATTCCCAGGGATGTATTTTGGGCCCTTTTTAAATATTAGTGCTACATTGGCTTTTCTCCAATCAGCTGGTACCATTCTAGTCAGTAAAAATTAGCAATAATGGTCTGGCAATTACTTGACTGAGTTCCCTAAGTACCCTTGGGTGCAAGCCATCTGGTCCCGGTGATTTATTAATGTTAAGTTTCCCAAGTCTAATTCTAATTCCGTCCTCTCTTAGCCATGGAGGTGCTTTCTGTGATGTGTCATGAGGATAAACACTGCAGTTTTGGTTACTCAAGTCCACCCAAATCCCTCATGAAGACTGAGGAGAAGAAGAAATTCAATAACTTCGCCATCCTTCCTTTGTAACCAGATGTCCTTCCTCTTTCTTTATGGGGCCAATATGGTCTGTTTCCCCTTTTTTACTGTTTACATATTTAAAGAATTATTTTTTTTTTTTTTTTGCTCTCCTCCACTATGTGTCTTTCATGTTCTAGCTTAGCTGTCCTTATTGCACCCTTACATTTCTTGTTGCATTCTTTATAATGTCTGAATGCTGATGATGATCCCTCAGCCTTGTATTTTTTGAAGGCCTTCTCCTTTGCTTTTATATGAATTTTTACATTGGAGTTAAGCCATCCAGGACTTTTGTTTGCTCTTTAAAATGATTACCCAATGGGATGCATTGGCTAATGCCCTTATTTAATATGCTCTTAAAGCAAACCCATCTCTCCTCCGTGTTTTTTGTTCCTAAGATTTTATCCCAATTTATGCCTTCTAGTAAGGTTCATAGTTTAGGGAAGTTGGCTCTTTTGAAATTCGGTGTCTTTGTATTCTCATTATGTTACCTATTTGTGTGATTTATACTGAAGCCAATTGACCCGCGATCGCTGTTTCCTAAATCGCCCCGTATTTCCACATCCGTGATTAGGTCTATATTGTTGGTAATCAGTAGATCCGGTAACACTTTATTTCTAGTTGGTGCGTCTGCCATCTGACCCATAAAATTGTCCTGCAAGACATTTAGGAACTGGCGAGTCTTAGATGAATGCACGGTTCCCAGGCCCAGTCTATGTCTGGATAATTAAAATCCCCCATTATGATAACACTTCCCATCCCTGCTGCTAATCCAAATTGTGATAGGAGATCCATCTCCCCCCCCCCCCCCCCAGGTTAGGGGGTCTATAGTATACTCCCAGTATTATTTCCCCCTTAGCTTCATCCCTGTGGCGCTCTACCCATAAGGAATCCACCTCCTCCCTAGCCTCCTTAGTGATGTCATCTCTCACATTCACTTGTACATTATTCTTGATATATAGGCATACCCCTCCCCCTTTTTTACCCTCTCTATCCTTGCGATTAAAGGGAATACCCTTAAATGGTTGCCAGCCAATCGTGAGAGCTGTTGAACCAAGTCTCTGAAATTCCCACAAAATTCAAATCCTCCTCATACAATAATATCTCTAGTTCACCCATCTTGTCCGCCAGGCTCCTGGCATTGGTGAACATGCCATGTAGTTTAGACTGGTCGCATATTATCCTCTTATTGGGTGTTCCGAGATTGCAACTAGGACTTGTTACTATACTTACCTTGGGTTAATGTGCTTTGGCAAACATACCATTAATGCCCCCAATACTACCCTCTGGAATATGTTCCGCGCTATCTCTACCTCTGGACCCTCCCCCCATCGCCTAGTTTAAAAACCCCTCAAAATTTTTGGCCATCTTTATTTCCAGCTGATCTGCACCCTCCTCATTTAGGTGAAGTCCGTCCCTTCTATAGCACCGGTTATCAACTGAGAAGTCGGCCCAGTCCTCCAGGAATCCAAAACTCTCCTTACTACACCAGCTCTTCAGCCACTTGTTTACTTCCCTAATCTCCATCTGCCTTTCTGGTGTGGCTCGATGTACCAGTAGTATTCCTGAGAATACCACTTTGGAGGTCCTTTTCCTCAATTTAGCTCCCAAGTCCCTAAAATCGTTCTTTAGGACACTCCATCTGCCTCTGACTTTGTCATTGGTGCCAACATGCACCATGACAGCTGGGTTTTCCCCAGCCCCTCCCAGTAATCTGTCAACCAGAGCCGCGATGTGCCCAGCCCATGCTCTGGACTTTTGGCAATTCCAGAAACTGGGGATTTAATAGACTTTTCTGTAGAGGAGTGTCCCACACTCCGCTTGAGTGCTTTCGTCATATACCGCTTCCTCCCAGTCTGAATATAGATCTCAGATATTCCAAACACTGATAACAACAAACACAACAAGACAATACTCGTTTGGTTGCTGAACATGGACTGTTTATTGAAAACACAGGTAATACTCTGGACAACCCCCCCCCCCCCCTTGCATTCCGGGAAGGGTAGACCGTCCAATCAGCAGTGAGAGCTATTGGAGGAACCTGCCCCCACCAATCTCACTGCTGATCTACATACACATCCCATAATATCCAAGACAGACAGATACAATAGAACATTGGCATACAGCCACACCCCAAACGATCACAGCAAAGAGTCCACAACAAAATGAGACAAACTATTGGGTGAAAGACCCGGGCTTTCCAGATCTCATTAATCAGCATTCCTTTCACATACATCTGTCCACTGAGTCCCAAGCTGGCAGAGATCACCATGGCCTCTTTAATAATGTCCTTTTGCATTACATAACAGAACATCTTCCTAATTGCTTGTAGCTCCCTCAAATGCCAGGGACCATAGTCATGTATCCGAGTCCTCCAGGGCCCATAGTCCATAGCAAGAGGCAATTCAGTCCCCTACAAAAGCATCTGTCCTGGGTGAGCCTGTCACAAGGAGGAACTACCTCCTCGTCTGCAATGTGACATCTGACTCATCCAGGTGGATGCAACAAGCTAAATGTATTGGGTACCCCTTTTACACAGAAACAGCCCTGTGGGAGTGGTCTGCCCGCTGTGCATTCTGGGTAAGGTTAATTAAGGTACCGACGCCATATTATCGGAGAGAGTGGTTCGTTTTTCCCGACCTCGTGGCCCTCCTGGCCTGAGGTTCTGCAACTGAAAGGTAGGCCCAGAGGCTCTAGGGCCTACTGATCCAGAGATGATCCTATGCTGTCTTGCCTGTGGGGAGAAGCCAAGCAACTGGCGGATCCAGGGGACTTTTCTGAGGAGGACCGAGTAATAAGGCTTGTGCCTCATAGAGAAGCCTGGAGACTCAGTTGGAGGGTGCATCCTGGGTTGTCTACCACACAGTATCGCCGGGTCAGCTGAAAGAATCAGGTACTGTGGGGAAATTCTATAATCTTTGCAACCAGAATCTTATCGTGCCTTCCTGTGGCAGAGGATTGCATAATAAGATCGCTAAACTTATCAAGTCTGTGGCGGCTGCTAGGTCAGTGAGAGAGGCCTATCCGGTGATTGCCGGATCCAGCTTGTAGAAATCGTTTGTCGTCAGCATGAAGAAAATACCTTTAACCCACAAAAACACAACGGTACCTTAATTCCCCTTATCCTCTACCCCTCTATTGCAAAAGTGTGTGTTCTTGTTAAATAAATACTCAGAAAAAGGACTACTTTAATCAACTCTATAACGCAGGGGTTGACAAATTTGCTTGGAATCTAGGAGCCAGCTTAAAAAGTTAGGCGCCAGGTCCGTGACGGCGATCCGGACCTGTCCCTGGCCTGACATGGAGACGAGTGAGGGGAAGATAGCAGCGCCGTCGCCGCCCCCCCCCTGTCTCCAAGTCATTGCCCATAGCTCTTAGAGGGACATTTTATTTATTTTTTTCAAATGACAATTTTTTTTTCAATTGCATTTTAGTGTAAATATGAGATCCGAGGTCTCTCTGACCCCCCCGGATCTCATATATAAGAGGACCTGTCATGCTTTTTCTATTACAAGGGATTTTTACATTCCTTGTAATAAGAATAAAAGTGACACAACATTTTTTTTAAAAGAACAGTGGAAAAAAAAAAAGTTAAAATAAGCAGAAAAAATAATAATTTTTAAACGCGCCCTGTCCTGCCCGCATATAAAATCGGTGTTCGAACCACACATAGGAGGTAGCGCCGTGATCGGTAGAGCGAGAGCAATAATTCTAGCCCCAGACCTCCTCTGTAACTCAAAACGTGCAACCTGTAGAATTTTTTTAAACGTCGCCTATGGAGATTTTAAAGGGTAAAAGGTGCAATTTTAAAGCGTGACATGTTGGGTATCAATTTACTCGGCATAACATTATCTTTCACAATATAAAAAATAATTGGGCTAACTTTACTGTTGTCTTATTTTTTTATTAACTAAATTATTTTTCCCAACAAAAGTGCGCTTGTAAGTCCGCTGCACAAATACGGTGTGACAGACAGTATTGCAACAACCACCATTTTATTCTCTAGGGTGTTAAAATAAAAAATATATATAATGTTTAGGGGGTTCTAAATAAAGGGAAGAAGAGGCAGGTAATATAAAACAGGCAGAGGAAACTTCATTAGCATTGCTGGTTTGTCATACCAACGGCGACCACAAGAGGGCGCCAGATTCCATAAGGAATCATAGGATGGCAGAAGGCCTCAAAGCCGCGGCCTAAATTTTCGGCCGCCGGCGGAACGGCCCGACGCGATCACACTGGGGGGGTCCACAGAGACAGGATACCCCCAGCTGTGCTGCCACAGGCGCAAGGTCGCTATTTCTAGTCGCCAATGCGACCTGACGCCCGGGTTTTGTCGAGCCCTGCTATAACGGGACCCCTAAAACGGACACAGTGAGCAGGTGAGGTAATGGTAATCCCAATAAAAACCAGCAGCTCCTTCGGGGGTTAGTGCTACATGTATAAAAAGGCTGTATACTTGTCCAATAAATAATTCCATGTTCAAACTGTGTAACGGAGCTAGTCTCGCCTGGTTCAGCCCATTATAACACATGGGCTGTAATATCTGGAGGAAGCAGTGTGCTGACGGATACACTCAAGCAGAGTGCGATGGGTTCCATTACAGGGGTATATGGGGTGACCTCCCTGATGGGAGCAGAAGGGGGTATATAGGGTTTCATAGTTAGTAAGGTTGAATAAAGACACCAGTTCATCCAGTTCAACCTGAGAGTGTCCACAATTGTCCCTATCCCTGTACATTACACACTCACATTGGTCCCTACCCTCAAGGAGCCCACAATCCAAGGTCCCCATTCATATACTTGGGCCAATTTTGGACAGAAGCCAATTAACCTACCTGCATGTCTTTGGTTTGTGGGAAGAAAACCACGCAGGCACAGGGAGAACATGCAAACTAGTGTTGTGTAGTGTTGTGTAGTGTTGTGGTTGGGATTCGAACTAGTGACCCTTCTTACTGCTAGGTGAGAGTGCTACCCACTACACCACTGTGCTGCCCATGTGCCTGCAGAGAGGGAGGTGGTATATATGTAAATACAATAAATGCTGCGCTAAAAGGCACCTATTTGAATAGGTGAAAGAAATAAGTGATGTGTATAAATAACAATATGAACGAGTGAATACAAAAGTTCGTGAAGTGTTTGAGAACAGTCCCAAAAATTATTCACTCTGGTGCGTCTCAGGCTGAATTGCAAGTCCGCAGATGACATTCAGGGTGAATTATCCTACCAAGTTCTCCGCCCTTAGCAACTCTTGGAATTGAATTGTAAGCAAATAGAAGAAATAGGTACCCTTACCGGATGAATTGGATGAGGGAGGGGTGTCCCAATACTTTTGGCTATATAATGTATTCTCCTCGATTCTGGATGGTGGGACTTAGAATATTCCTCTCTGATGCCGCGTATACACGAGCAGTCCACTGGACAATCCGCCGGACTTTGCAGCGAAGGTCCGCCAGACTTTCCGA
The DNA here is from genome assembly GCF_037356315.1 of Lithobates pipiens. NCBI lineage: Eukaryota > Metazoa > Chordata > Amphibia > Anura > Ranidae > Lithobates > Lithobates pipiens. The sequence goes on along the minus strand of NW_027507712.1, from coordinate 318,790 downwards.
ACGAGCAGACTTGCCCACACATGACCGGACTATGACGGGGGTCCGCCGGACTTTTGAAATGAACGGACTTGCCCACACACGGAGTAAAGTCTGTTAATTTTGAACGTGACTCCAGGTAGCCAGGACTAGCAAAGGAAGTCAATGTCGCCGCCTCCATCGGTGAGATTGACACCTCGTGAGCCCCGTTGCCTGGTATGGATTGAAAGGGGAACCCCTACTCCGAAAAAACGGAGTGGGGTCCCCCCAAAGTCCATAGCAGACCCTTATCCAAGTACATAGCCCAGCCAGTCAGGAAAGGTGGGTGGGGATGAGCGAGAGCCCCCACCCTCCTGAGCCATACCAGGCCGTGTGCCCTCAACATGGGGGGGTGCTTTGGGGAAGTTGGGCCCTACAGCCCCCCACCCCAAAGCACCTTGTCCCCATGTTGATGAGGACAAGGGCCTCTTCCCGACAACCCTGGCCGTTGGTTGTCGGGGTCTGCGGGCGGGGGGCTTATCAGAATCCGGGAGCCCCCTTTATTAAGAAGATCCCGGCCCCCCACCCTATGTGAATGAGTATGGGTACGATGTACCCCTACCCATTCACCTGAGGGAAAAAAGTGTTAATAAAAAAACACGGGGGCGTGGCCGGACCTCACAGGAAGATGGACACATAACAGATTAGCTCCCGCTGTGTTAACTGCCACTTTGCTGCTGAGAGACTTTTCTTTGCTTACCCGGTCCAGCTGACATGGGGACAGCATCGCGGACATCCTCCGCCTCTCGTTCCCGCTCACCGAGAAGTAATCAAAACGGCACAAACAGCAATTTTCCTGACCCTTTCTGGACACAGGGCTCTAACATGGCAGCTTCCCGCCAAATTTCCTCACAGAACTCCCAGTTACCTCAGCAGAGAATACCTGGAATGCAGCCAGATTATCACCCCGCTGACTCAGATATTTCAGTGGCCTCTGCTTCTGCCCTAGCTGCTACATACCCAAGTCTTTTAGACCTCAGAACAGTAGCAGCAGATATAAAGGATACTCTGTCAGCTGCCATTGCAAACCTGCGTCTAGACATCTGTGCCATTGCTGACAGGGTTCTTGTGGTAGAAAACACAGCTGCCCAGCATCATACAATTCTGCGCAGAATGTCCCATAAAATAGATGCTCACACACTACAGCTTAGAGACATACAAAGACACACATATTTGGATAATAGAGGGAGAAGACATAATCTGCGTGTCAGAGGTTTACCAGAGGCTGTGGATTCTGATCATTTACTGTCATCATCCTTTTGCAACACCATGGGCATTCCTCTAGAAGAAGTCCCAAATTGGTACGCTGAATTCCGACAATCTGCAACTAAAAAAGAACAACAACATGAAGAGCCTATGGAGGCACAGGAGACCCGACACCGTCGTCGCAGATCTCCATCAAACGACAGGTCTTCAATGTCCACCAGAAGACAGCACAACGGTACAAGCTCACCTGAATCACCGTGACCTAGAAGGGCCAGAAGGGACCACGGGTCACAGCACAACCGTGTTTACCAACGCTAACAAGCCTGGAGAGTATACTGGTTTAATCCATGGTTGTTTATAATCTCCTAGTGCAATGGGTTTATTGCATAGTACAAGATGCCTTTTCTAGCCTCTTTACACCGACTTTACTCATCTGCTTTGGTTAAACTGATTAGAGACTGTCAACATCATATAAATTCTGGGGTTAAGTTACTGTTATAGATTGGATATGATAAATTCTCTTACACAATTCAAATCTCATGATCCCACTAGAAGAGTACATAGGAAAGTACTACTGCACAGTTTTTAAACATCCTCATCCTCATGCATAGTGCTTTGATATTAGTTACTGCTCAGTCTGTTTCGTTCAATTTTCAGCAGTTGATTAGTCCTATATAAGGTTTTCCAATGCAGAACTCCCCTCTCCCCCTCATCACACCTGTAGGACTACAGTTATTAGGATTTGTTTTCGGTTATCCTGCTCTGAGGAGACCAATGAACTAGTATCATCCTCTGTATGATACCTAGAAACAGTCAAGCTAGGCAATGTTTAAATGAGATGTAAGGCATAAAGGTGGTCCAACAAGGCCCAAGGAAAATCGGAAGCATTATTTATTAAATTTTTTTTTTTTATTTAATTTTTTTTTTGCATTTATTAAGCCATCATAGGTAAAATTGGCCTTTAATTTTAATTTCAGTATTAGTGTTATAGTATACCACTTTAGTGGAATCAATCATAATGGTTATGTCTCGTTCTTATGGATGAAATACTAGAAAACTTTATTGAATTACATTACGGTCAAGACATTAAGTGAGATTCGCATTTTATAATTGTTAGTTTTGCATTATTACTTGTGCTGTTGTCCTAGTTAGTGCTTAGGTATGGCTATTTTACTTCCAGCACTTGATAAGTCCATCCCAGGATTCTACCTTAAACTATCCCCACCTATCCTCACGCCCACTGGAATGTGGCTGTGAGAGATTGTTATATTTCTTCCACCGTTGTGGATATACTAAGGAACGTGAATGGGTTTATACATAGGTATAGTACCAATACAATTAGACACTACACAAGTAGTTGGGAGATACTAGTTTGGTTCAAGAAAGCCCAAAATACTCCGACTGCACTAGAATTATTTTTATTTTTTATTTTATTTTGTAATTTTATTTATTTTATTTTTTTTTCCTGTTCCGTACTTGTCTTTTTAGGTTAAGATAATCTTTAATATTAAGGTTAAAGTACACCAAAGACACCTTATTAATGGTATATTGGTAAGGACATTCTGGTGTGGCAAATATTTCAAATTTTACACTGTCTATTCCATACACCACTAATATTTCATGTTAGTTGTTCTATACAGTGGTGTGAAAAAGTGTTTGCCCCCTTCCTCATTTCCTGTTCCTTTGCATGTTTGTCACACTTAAGTGTTTCGGAACATCAAACCAATTTAAACAATAGTCAAGGACAACACAAGGACAACATTCTGTGGACCGATGAGACAAAAGTGGGCCAAAATTCCTCCAGGACGCTGTAAAAGCCTCATTGCACGTTATCGCAAACGCTTGGTTGCAGTTGTTGCTGCTAAGGGTGGCCCAACCAGTTATTAGGTTTAGGGGGCAATCACTTTTTCACACAGGGCCATGATGGTTTGGATTTTTTTTCACCTTTAATAATAAACACCTTCATTTACAAATTGCATTTTGTGTTTACTTGTGTTGTCCTTGACTATTGTTTAAATTGGTTTGATGTTCCGAAACACTTAAGTGTGACAAACGTGCAAAGGAACAGGAAATGAGGAAGGGGGCAAACACTTTTTCACACCACTGTATATAATAGGATTCAGAGCTGGGGTTTCTAGTTCTTTCCAAAGAAGTATAAGTTTATATAGGCGTGATACTGCTATGCTTTATAAATTTACAATTTATTTATTTATTTTTTATTTATTTTTTTATGTGAGAACGTCTCAGTATTTTTTATTTGCAGATTCCACAAAACAAGTCTCTACTCGCATACACCATGTCCTGATTTGCGTCACTCATGTAGTTGCTTGGGTTTATTATCATAATTAGATATTTCGTACTTCCACACCCATGCCAAATACATGACCGGTATCAACACAAATATTCCTTAGTTTCTCATATTTACACCTTTATAGGCATTTGGCAGTAATAACAGCGGATTACCATGTCACTCATTCTCCTGTTCTCCGTGAGGTTTTATCCAACCCCCACACAGTAGCTTGGACCAGAGTTGGCCTGTGTTATGTAGGCTTTCTCTGGCCTTGCTCTGTACTTCTCCGATTTTACACAGGTCTTGGGTAGATCCCATAACCTGCTCGGTTATTGCTTCAGACCTGTCCCCACATTACACCATCTTAGCCTTATCACATAACCTGGTCTATTCCCCTTCCCCCTTTCCCCTATTGCCAAAGTTAATCCAAAAAGAAAGCTACTAATCAAACATACAATGTCTCTTGCAGGAAGGCACGGCCCTCCTCCCCAGGTCAAGCTATATTCTTTAAACATAAGGGGTCTTAACACTCCAGAAAAAAGATCTCAGTTGTTTGTTACTAAGAAAAGCTAAAGCGGACATTGTATACCTCCAAGAAACACATTTTAGATCAGATAATATCCCCAAACTTTTCAATCCAGAGTATCCAACAGTATTTCATGCCACTAATCCAGACTCCAAATCAAAGGGAGTATCTATTCTGATATCTAAAAAATGCCCATTGCAGATCCAAGAGACCTTGATTGATACTAATGCAAGATATATTTTTCTAAAAGGCAAATTGCATAACAAACTCGTTACTTTGGCCAATTTGTACGCCCCTAAAAAAACAACACGTTCCTTATTTCCGCGAAGCCTTACAAAACCTTAGTACATTTCACGCAGGCATGCTCATCGTTGGGGGTGATTTCAATTTGGCCTTGAACCCCTCACTTGATACGTCCTCAGGTGCCTCCTCTATCACACATAGGGCTCTTCGGGCAATAAAAACACAGCTATCTAACCTGGAGTTACACGATACTTGGCGCACATTGAACCCAAACTGTAAAGATTTCACTTTCTATTCCCCTCCGCATCGTAGATACACAAGAATAGACTACTTCTTCTTATCACAACCGGATTTGGATCTACTTCATCAAGCTACAATTGACCCAATGGTAATTTCAGATCATCACCCTATTTCTGTCACAATCACATTTTTTACATCCAACACTAGACAATCAATCTGGCGAATGAATAGCTCTATTTTAACGGATCCAGTAAATGTAAAGCGTATAAATGATCGCTTGTTGCAGTATTTTCAGGAGAATGATTCCTCCGAAATTACCCCAGTTACACTTTGGGCGGCACATAAGTGTGTCATACGGGGAGAACTAATTTCTATAAACGCTCAATGTCAAAAAGCTAGACAAGCTCTGATATCCAAATTATCGGATAAAATTCATTCCCTGGAAAGACAGCATAAACAATCATTGGCTGATCAAACTTTTCAAGAGTTATTAAAAACTAGGGAAGAACTTCTAGAAGAACTAGGGAAATCCATACGTCGCAAATATGCCCTATCACAAAAAACCTTCTATGAGTTTGGGAATAAATCCAGCAAATTTCTAGCTAAAGCCCTGCAATCTAAAAAAGCAAATACTACCATTCATTACATAACGGACCCCAAAGGGAATAAAATAGAATCATCCAGTAGAATTGCAAATCAATTTAAACAATTTTTTTCTAAACTTTACAACATACAATCCCATTCGCAGACAGGCTCAAACAAGGACAGGATAAGATTAATACAAGATTTCCTTACACAATATGGTCCACACCCTATCACTGAAGAGGAGGCAGATGATTTAGATAAACCTCTTACCAGGGAAGAAACGCTGGAAGCCCTCAAAATTATGAAGCCAAACAAAAGCCCTGGCCCAGATGGCCTTCCGTTTAGTTACTATAAAACATTCACTGAAGTTCTCATACCAAGGTTCTTAGAGACCTTTAATTCCCTAGATACCCTCTCAGATAAAAATAAAGATCTTTTAGAAGCCCATATAGTTATAATACCAAAACCAAATAAAGATTCATCTATAGTTTCTAACTACAGGCCCATTTCTTTAATAAATGTTGATGTGAAACTTTATGCAAACATTTTTAGCTAATCGTATACTTCCTCTACTGTCCTCTTTGATTTCTCTGGACCAAGTGGGATTTGTCCCAGGCAGAGAAGCTAGGGACAATACCTTGAAGGCACTCAATATTCATCATTGGCTGACATCTTCCAACACTCCTGCATTTTTCCTTTCCCTCGATATGGAGAAAGCGTTCGACAGAGTGGCCTGGGACTATATGGCGGAAGTCTTACGCAAAATAGGTTTCAAGGAACGCAAAATGAATTATATCTTAAAGTGGTTGTAAACCCTTACAAACCACTTTGACCTACAGGTAAGCCTAGATTAAGGCTTACCTGTAGGTCCAAGCAATATCTCCTAAACCTATATGGTTTAGGAGATATTTGCCAGAAAACGAAAACAGGCGCACTGAACGCGGCAGTTCCAAAAATGGAGCTGCCGCATTTGTCGACTCCCGTGCGCATGCGCGGGAGTGACGTCATCGCGGCTTCGCCGAATGACAGCGGCGGAGCTGCGAGACGCCACAAGCAAGATGGATGCGGCGGACTACAGGGGACAGCGTGACTTCGCTGGCTCCTGTGTCAGGTAAGTGACACATAATGGGCCTACTATGCGATGCATAGTAGTCCATTATGCTTTACCTTTGCAGGGAAAAAAAGAGGAAGTAAACTCATCAGGGTTTACTTCCTCTTTAACCTTATATTCATCCCCAACAGCAAAAATCAGAGTTAATGGTCTTCTGTCGGATGCTTTCTCCATGTCGAATGGAGCTAGACAGGGTTGTCCCTTATCCCCCCCTTATATTTATACTAACCATGGAACCTATTCTAAGCAAAATTAGAGCCAACAAAGATATTAAAGGAGTTGAAATAGCAAATACTCATTACAAATTAGCGGCTTACGCAGATGATATTCTTCTTTTTCTTACTGATCCCATCATAACAATTCCGAACTTATTGAAGGATTTTGACCTTTTCAAAAAAATCTCCAACCTCCAAATAAATTTATCCAAATCGAAAGCACTCAACATTTCTCTGTCAGATTCCATTGTATCGCAATGTCAGTCCAATTTCCCGTTTGGCTGGGATGCATCAGCCATAACCTACCTAGGGATACAGTTACCATCAAAACTACCTGATCTTTACAATAAAAATTTTGCCCCCATTTTAAAAACCATACAGAAGAACCTTCAAGACTGGAACCAAGGCAATTTTTCCTGGTTTCGTAGGGCAGCGATTATAAAAATGAATGTACTCCCTAGACTCTTATATTTACTCCAAACAATTCCTATAAAACTACTGCCAGCTTTCTTCTCCACATACAAAAGATTATGTTTAAAATTTATCTGGGCAGAGAAACCATCACGGGTCAAATGGGGTAAGCTAGTGTCCCCAAAATTGAAGGGGGGAATAGGTCTTCCAGATATCCAAAAGTATTAGGCGGGCGGATTGTCTGGCCAACTTAGTCTGCTGAAACGTGTTTCAGCGGACAATCCGCTCGTGTGTGGGCTTCAGCGGACTTTTTCAGCGGACAGTCTGGCGGACTAAGTCTTTCGGAATTTCCGTAATACAGTCCGTCCAAACTTGGTTTCAGCGGACAGTCCGCTCGTGAGTAGGCAAGTTGGACGGACTAAGTATGGCGCATGCTCAGAAAGGATTTACACGGCCGAAGGTTGCATTGCAGTGTATTGGACATCGTATTTCTAGTCCCGTCGTACATGCTGTACACGTCATCGCGCAAGCTTTCAGCGGACTGTCTGTTCATCGTGTGTGGTCAAGTCCGTTCATTCAAAAGTAGGACGGACTGTCTGTCGGATTGTCTGACGAACTTAGTTGGCCAGACAATCCGCCCGTGTGTATGCGGCCTTACTGGGCTTGTCATCTGACTAGAATATTAGATTGGCATTTACATCACAAGACAAAGGCCTGGATAGGTATCAAAGAAGCTGTCCTCCATTTACCAATGTCTTATTTACCATGGATCAATCCACAAAAATTAACACATGAGTTCAGATCACATCCTCTAATAGCTCCCACGTTACAAATCTTCCATTCAGTTCGTAAGAAGCTACACATTGCCTCAGTTCCGGGCCCACTAACCCCAATTGACCAGAATCCAGACTTCCCTCCTTGTATTTCGCCTAAATCTGATGCTGACATATATGCAGTGGAACCCATGAGAGCCAAATCCTTCTATCACAATGGTCAGATATTATCTTTTCAAGAAATTTTAGCTCGTTTCCCTGGAATGAAAATTCCTTTCTTTAAATACCTTCAAATAAGACATTTTTTGCAAAGCTCTAACTCCCAATCTCTGTGGTATAGAGACCATACGCCGTTTGAAAACTTATGCTCCAAAACAGACCCTCAAAGACACCTCATTTCATTTACCTATTCTTTAATGTTCCCAGATGCTTCTTTCTCAAATGACACCACATGTAAGAAATGGGTTAGAGAACTGTCCTTGGATTTAACACATGAGGACTGGCAAAACATATATACACACATACATTCAGGCTCCCTAAATGTTACCGCTCAAGAAAATGGATACAAATTATACTCTAGATGGTATAGAACGCCTGACCGAATTCACAAATTCCATTCTACTATCCCTCCCACATGTTGGAGATGTAATCTAGCGCACGGTTCTCTTCTCCACATATGGTGGGATTGTCCTTTAATCCAACCATATTGGAAGGAAGTCCATAAGCTCATCACTAAAATCACAACCTATACCCCAGACTACACGCCAGCTCAATACCTCCTGCATCATACATCTATTCCGCAATCGACTTGTAAAAGATCCCTCACATTACATCTTATAAATGCAGCAAAGCTTTGCGTCCCCGTTCATTGGCGTTCTTCCTCTCCCCCCACTATTTCTGAATGGCTCCGCAGAATAGAGAAAATAGCTGAAATGGAGGGCTTGATCTCTCAAGCGAAAGATACTCATACTAAATTTTATAAAACGTGGTCATTTTGGTCACATTTTAAGTGCTCGACTACATATAACACCCTAATATCTGTCCCTGTTTAGCTTGACCTGGGGACCCCAACATAATATAATAGAATAAATGACATTTCACTGCTTTTATATAGCAGCTTGTACTCAATTCTGGATACTAATCCCTTATAAGGTAGACAACCATGTTGGTTGTAGCTCAGATTAAAGCCATACAGACCACTACCTTATATATAGTCTGATGTTAGGACTCAAATTATTTTCACGCACAGTTTGATCCCATTAGGGGTGCGTGAGATAATATGGAATTCACAGATTCATTGTTACTCTAGTTTGTTACACCTTTTTTTGGTTTCTTATGAGATGTAGGTATGCGACTAATATGACTCCATATATACGCATGTGTTGTTTAACCACTTCAATACAGGGCACTTAAACAACTTCCTGCCCAGACCAATTTTGAGCTTTCAGCGCTGTCGCACTTTGAATGACAATTGCACGGTCATGCTACACTGTACCCAAATGAAATTTTTATCATTTTTTTCCCACAAATGGAGCTTTCTTTTGGTGGTATTTGATCACCTCTACGGTTTTTATTTTTTGCGATACAAATAAAAAAATTACCGAATATTTTGAAAAAAAAATGTTTTTTTTTGTTTCAGTTTCAAAACGTTGTAAATAAGTACGTTTTCTCCTTCCCTGATGGGCGCTGATGGGGCTACACTGATAAGGCGGCACTGATGGGCACCAATGATGTGGCACCAATGAAGTGGCACTGATGAGGTGGCATTGATGGACACTGATAGGCGGCACGGATGTGCACTGATAGGTGGCACAAATTGGCACTGATAGCTGGCACGGATTGGCATGGATGGGCGGCACGGATTGGCATGGATGGGCGGCACAGATGGGCATGGATAGGCGGCACAGATGGGCATGGATAGGCGGCACAGATGGGCATGGATAGGCGGCACAGATGGGCATGGATAGGCGGCACAGATGGGCATGGATAGGCGGCACAGATGGGCATGGGTGGGCACTGATAGGCGGCACAGGTGGGCACTGATAGGCGGCACAGGTGGGCACTGATAGGCGGCACAGGTGGGCACTGATAGGCGGGCACTGATAGGCGGCATTGGTGTTATACTGTACTAATGGATGCCAATCAGTGCCAAACAATAATGCATGCCAATCAGTGATGCCCATTGTGGGCACTGATTGGCATCTATTATGGGCACTGATTGGCATCCATTGTGCTGACTGGCATCCCTGGTGGTCTAGGGAGGATTACCTTTTGCTGGGCATCCCTGGTGGTCTGGTGGCGTCCCTGGTGGTCCAGTGTGGGCATCCTCGGGGGGGGCTGTGCTGATAATCAATCAGCACAGACCCCCCCTGTCAGAGGAGCAGCCGATCGGCTCTCCTCTACTCGCGTCTGACAGACGCGAGTGAGGAAAAGCCGATCACCGGCTCTTCCCATTTACACTGTGATCAGCCGTGATTGGACACGGCTGATCTCATGGTAAAGAGTCTCCGTCGGAGACTCTTTACCGAGATCATAGTTGCCGGGTGTCAGACTGACACCCCGCAACAACGATCGCCGCGATGCGCGCCCCTGGGGGCGCGCAGCGGCTCATAATCCTGATCACGTCATATGACGTCCGATCAGGATTATGAAACCACTTTGCCACCGTCAATTCCCTATAGGGCGGGCGGCAAGTGGTTAAATCAATTTTTTCCAGCTTGGAGTAATTTCATCTATATGATAGATATTTACAAGTGTGTTTTTTTTTTTTTTTTTTTTTTTTGTTTAATTTTTTTTTTATTGATCTATGCATTTTTATCTTATGCCAAATATAAATTCATATTGTTGCTTTATTTTCAAATTCTGTATTTCATAATTACAATGATATTCAGATTTATGTTTTACTACGTGTATGTAACATGCAATCTTTGTTTTATCAATAATAATCAATAAAAACATTGAAACACAAAAAAATAAAATAAAAAAAATAAAGGTTTTTAAAATACTTTTTTAGACAGCTCCGGGGGTCACCTTCCGTCTTCGGGGGTGTTCTCGCCGTATTCCTCCTCTATATTCTGCTCTTACCGCTAGCTCTTTTACTAGCAGAGGAGCCCGGCTTTCTCCTTCGTCACCACCGCCGTCCGGGGTCTTCTTCCGACTTCGAGGGTCTTGTCCCGCTCTTTGGTTGTTCTTGCCGTGCCTCCGCTATCTTCTTGCAGCTCTTTTACTAGCGTTGGAACAGTCTTGTCACTGTCGCCACGGCAAGAAGAACCGAAGAGCGGGACAAGACCCCCAAAGTTAGAAGAAGACCCCCGAAGTCGGAAGACTACCGGACGGCGGCGGCGATGAAGGAGAATGCCGGGCTCCGCCGCTAGTAAAAGTGCAGAAGATAGCGGAGGAATCCGGCTAGAAGACCCCCAAAGATGGAAGGTGACCCCGGAGCTGTCTAATGAAGTATTTTAAAAACCTGTTGTGTTTTTTTTATTAACACTTTTATCCCCCAGGTGAATGGGGTAGGAGTACATCGTACCCCATACTCATTCACATAAGGTGGGGGGCCAGGATCTGGGGGCCCCCTTATTAAAGGGGGCTGCTGGATTCCGATAAGCCCCCCGCCTGCAGACCCTGACAACCAACGGCCAGGGTTGTCGGGAAGAGGCCCTTGTCCTCATCAACATGGGGACAAGGTGCTTTGGGGTGGGGGGGCGCAGGGCCCCCCTTCCCCAAAACACCCCCCATGTTGAGGGCACGTGGCCTGGTACGGCTCAGGAGGGGGGCACTCGCTCGTCCCCACCCCCTTTGCTGACCGGCCTAAGGGTCTGCTATGGACTTTGGGGGGACCCCCACGCCGTTTTTTCGGCGTAGGGGTTTCCTTTTAAATTCATACCAGGCAACGGGGCTCGCGAGGTGTCAATCTCACCGATGCAGATGGCGACAGTGATTTCCTTTCGCTAGTCCGGCTACCTGGAGTCACGTTCAAAATGAACGGACTTTACTCCGTGGGTGGGCAAGTTCATTCATTTCAAAACTCCGGCGGACTAGCACACAGACGGGCGGACTCGGCTTTTGGGAACAAAAAAGTCCACCGGAGCCCACACAAGGGCGGATTGTCCGGCGGATAATCCGATCGTGTGTATGCGGCATAAGCCCCACCATTCAGAATAAAGGAGAATATTATAAGTCCCATTATCAAGAATATAGGCGAACATTCTATCTCTCTTTCTATTTTGGATGATGGGACTTGGAATATTTCCAGTATTTTGGCTCGTACCCAATGTTTAGGGAATAGGAGGAGGAGAACATTTACTGGTAGGTTTTCTTGCCTCATGGCTCAGGTAGTTGGGTCACCTATATTCTGTGGAAAGTTCCGCAGATGTGTGATGGAATCCCAGGGCTAGCAGAGCCTTCATATTGTGCTGAGCAGATGATGATTATTTGAATCAGAGTTCTCTATATATAATAAGAAGCACTCCCCCCAGGGTGGTATATTCATAATGAATATATATAGGGATGTCTTGAGGGGGAGGGTGTGTGAAGGTAATCACTTGGGGTGGGGGGGGGGGCCTGTAGAACCCAGCTTACCCTAGAGAGCACTGAAGTCTCCTTGTCCAGCCCCCCCATGCACCTCCTATGTGTAAGTCACCCTGTGTTTATTAGGGGCACATGGTGACCAAGAACCCCAGTTGGGTCTGCACTAACTGGACTCAGCCTTTCCTTTTGACACTGTTGTTCTGAGTTCTGTGAGTGTGGTTTGTGCTGAAGAAGTAAAGGGGCTCGTTTCACTTTCTGACTGGCTCCTGTACATATACGTTGGCAGTTTAAAGATAGATATTTTGGTAACAGCAGCAGCTACTGCCACATCTTTGCGCCCGGCAGTTGTTTATGATAATGGTGGTCTCTGCAGCGGATTCACCGCGAGATCACCATTGTCGGCAGTGGGAGAGGGGCCACCCCCCCTCTCCTGGCGCTCTCCAGCACCCTGCGCCGCTTACCAGAGCCGTCGGCAGAGGCGATTGGGACCTGTCCGTGGCTGGGTATGGAGACCAGTGAGGGGAAGATGGCCCCCACCCGTCTCCAAACCATTGCAGGGCAGAAGCGACATCAAAACATCACTTCCTCCCATATGTCTTAAAGGCACATTTTTCTGTTGTCATTTCTTCAAATGTTTTTTTTAATTGCATTTAAAGTCCAAATATGAGATGTGAGGTCTTTTTGATACCCCCCGGATCTCACATTTAAGAGGACCTGTTATGCTTTTTTTTCTATTACAAGGGATGTTTTGTCATCGCTCCAGGAGGATCATCTGATAAACAAGTTCGAGAGGCCAAAGGTACCGGAAATGCTTACAGCGGTGAATGGAAAATGGTTCTGGACAGCCGCACTCATGAAAACATGAAATCCAAAATTGCATTTCACAGCAGAACAAGACAGCTGACTCGTTTCACACTATACACCGTGCTTACTCATAGCTTAGCACTGTGTGCAGTGTGAAAACGCGTTTCTTGTTCTGCTGTGACATGTAATTTTGGATTTCGTTTTTTTTTAAATAAAAGGCTTTTTTTCGGAGTACGGCTGTCCAGAACCATTTTCCATTCATTACAAGGGATGTTTACATTCCTTGTAATAGGAACAAAAGTGACCCAATTTATTATTATTATTTTTTAGATAATGAAAAAATAAATAAAATCAAGTAAAATAACTAAGAAAAAAAACGTTTTTTAAAGTGCCTGTCCCGATGAGCTCGCATGCAGAAGCGAACGCATACATGAGTAGCGCCTGCATATGCAAACTGTGTTCAAACCACACATGTGAGGTATCACTGCGATCGATAGAGCGAGAGCAATAATTCTAGCCCTAGACCTCCTTTTAAACTCAAAACATGCAACCTGTAGAATTTTTTAAATGTCACCTATGGAGATTTTTAAGGGTAAATGTTTGTCGCCATTCTACAAGCGGGTCTCTAGGGTGTAAGAAAAAAAAAAGTATAATGTTTGGGGGTTCCAAGTAATTTTCTAGCAACAAAAATTGTTTTTAATTTGTGAACACCAAGTCTAAAAAAGAGGCTCGGTCCTTGTGAAGGATATTATTCACAACCATTAGACCATAGCTGCCAGCTGTTCCTGATTTGGAGCAATGTCCCTCTGCCCCTCTTTGCCCCTCATGTTGGTCTGATCCATATAGTTGGGTCTAAAATGCCCTTTTTATCTGTTAAAATTGTTTCCCAATGCTAAACCTTTCATTCAATTTCTAAATTGCTGCATTTGTAAATTTAACAGCCAATATAAAGGAATAGGAGTGGTAAAAAAAAGTCCTTGTGTCTTTAATTTTTTTTGGTTAATTCTACTTTAAAAGGGTGTGTCGGGGGGGCATGTCCTATGCATACGTTTGCAAGTAGGTGTCCCTCATTCCCATCTCAAAATGTTGGGAGGTTTGATTAGACTGCTAGACTCTTATAAGAGTATTTCACCGACCATACATAGAGACATAGACAGCAGTCACACTTCTCTCAGCCAGGCTTGTGAAAATACTATCGGCCACCATTGTTACCACGCCCCCGTCTCCTCCTTACTGTTTGTATTATGTGTATCTTGCAGGAAGACCGGGGGCAGGGCAGAGGGGATTCCTCCAACAGCCCTCCCTGCGGGTGAGGTGTTCTATTGGTGAAATATTTGATTTACCCGTGTGTCTCTTATTGCTGATTGGACAGTTTACCCTGTCCCGAATCAAAGGAGGGGGGGTGAGATGTTGAAGGGCAGGTTTTGTCTGTGTTGCAACCCACCCTTAGACACAGGCAATCGGTAATGATCAAGACACTAAGGCTGCCGTGCAACACTGACAAAAGGCCACCATGAGCAGATTGAAGCCCGGCAACAGCAAAGCGCCCTATGAGAATGTCCTTCCACTCTGGGAATAGCTTTTAATAGTGTGCGTGATATTCTCTCTACCATCAAAAAAAATGCCTCCTCTGATGTGCGCATGCGCCATGGTCACATCACTCCAGCTGGAGTGCGGCTCCATCCTGCGCACGCACGGGCACTTTTTGATGGAGGGCACATATCAATATAACACTGGCAACTTTTTTCATTTGTCAGTGTCAAAGGTAGGTTTTTTTAAATATCCCACGGTGAAGATCGATGATCTGGTGACTCACACATGACGAAGTAATAAAAGTCCATGTAATTGGATGTTGGAGAGGATACGTTATGTATGGGACGATGAATGGAGAAGGTCAGATGACAGTTGGATTCTCTGATAAAGAACAGTCAAAAGACGAGTCCAGAACAAAACTTGTGCGTTTTATTGATCCCACAGACCATTTTCTGGGTATATATATATATATATATATCATCTTTATCCACCTGTATTTCCATACTTCTAGAAAAGAGTCCTGAGGCACTATGTGTATTGCTTGTCTCTGGCCTAAACAAACACATGACAGCCCTGTAGTACAGCAAAACCCTGAATGACTGACAGCAGCTCTTACTAATAATTTAATAAATATTTGGTTTGCATGAATGAATTCAGTGAATGAAGACCGTTTGCAGCAATTCTGAGGAAGCAGCATAGCCTTGAGGCGAAAGGTCAAGTGTTTTCCCTGCATGCAGTCTTTATTATGGAATGTCCCATGCTCCCCATCCCCCATACCCACCCCACCCAGAGTCCCAATTCACATTGCTTTCGTCATCTTCCCTTTTATTGTGAGTGGTTTGTTCCGGGACATGGGCGAAGAGACCATTAGATTACATGAGATGGTGTACCACTGAGACTCTGGCAGCTTTTGCCAAGTCCCTCTCCTCTTGCCATGTCCATTTCCAGAAAATCCTCCGGCATTTCTTGCATGTTTTGGCACCGAAGGGCTTCCTTCTTCCTGCAGAGTCCCATCTTGCATGGCCTCACCAGCGCCAGGAAGAACGCCCCAACCGCCATTCCAGCAGCACAAGAGTAAAAAGCCGACCCGTAGTTTTGGCTCCAGTCTACCAGCACTCCTGCAAGTAAAGCACAGATATCCAGCAATGAGTGATGCTTTGAGTTCTACCATTGCTTGTTCCATGCACTAAAGCCAAAGCATGTCCCACCCCCCAACTATACAACTGCCCAACCCATGAAAACCATCACACCTCTTCCCGAAATCTGCCTGATGCCTCCATGATGAATGCTATATAAAGAGAGGAGGAAAGAAATTCTATCCATCTAACTTCACAGGGAAAAGTTGAGACAAAAAGGGGGTGACCAGCTAAGGTCTACATAGATCTTGAAAAGGGAGAACTAAAGAAAATGTCTATGCACAGGGGGGGCACTGCGTTATGTGTAGGGGGGGGGGGGGGGGTACAGGAAATCCCAGAGATATGTGGCCATATGTGGGATCATGATCTGCATATATGACATTTATAATTCCATGAATGAAGTCTGTTATATGGACAACCAGCCCTGATCTCTTCTAGTGAGGGATCCATGAAGAAATAGCTGATGAGGACTAAGGATTCTGGTTGTCCCAGGGAAGCATCATGGGATTACAGAAAAGGCAATGTTGTGAACATGATCTGAGGCGAGACATATATGGAGGTCTGAGAAAACACACCGACTTGTGCTCTTCATCCACTCGTTATACCCAGAGTTATAAGTCACAAAGGCTCATGGTAGGACAGTACGTGTCAAAGCATGTTCTGGGATACCAGTGTGTCCTGAGACTTCATGCTCGAATACATACATGGCCTTTATCACTCTTCCTAGTGTACACCATGTCTACAGGAGAGACCGGGGGCAATAATAGAGAAGACCTCTTCTATAACACTACTAGCCTCTCACTCTCTCAGGGTTGCATTCATTTCACAGCTAATATTCCAACATTTTTACATCTGAAAAAAATTGAAAATATGACCCGAGTGATTCTTACCTCCAAGTGGTGGCCCAGCCAGGCCAGCAATACTTTGGATAAAAACATAGACTCCGACTCCTGAAGACATCTTCTCAATGCCAACAATGTCTTCTTCGGCCACCAGAGGAATATGGGTGCCAGTAACTGTCCCAAGCATGCAACCAAAAAAAACGCTGCACACCACCAGCCCCCAGAAGTTACCTGCAAAGGGAAAAGCAACCAAAGCCAGGCACAGCAGAACAACAAAGATTAGCTCAATGTAAATTTTTCTAATAGGCTTTCTGTTGAGTACCCAACCAGCACCAATCCTGCCAAAGACCTCAGCGATGGCCATGGAGGATAGCATGTATGCAGACAAGTCCTTGCCTATCCCTAAGCTAAGACAAAGAGGGATGATGTACAGCGATGGTGCAAAGAAGCCCAGTGTGGCAAAAAGCCCAAAAAGTGCATAGCATATAAAGCTGGGGTTCCTCAGCACTGAGAAGTCTAGAAGAGGAGGTGCCGGCTTCTTTTCTACATCCAGCTGCTCAGCCGGATTCCTCTTCTCAGGGGTCCCGCCACCCGCTACATTCTTCGGTGAGGTAGATACTTCAACTCCAGAATCAATGGAGTCCAGAGAGGTCAGTGTCTGCTCATTTTCCAGCATGTAGCTGCTCTCCAGGTTCTGGCTTTTTGAAGACTCTTTGGCTTCTTCTGGAGGTTTGATGAGTATTGGTCGCAGTAAAGCTCCACACACTACAATGTTCAACTGTAGAGCCCCCACCATCAGCAGGCAGTACCGCCACCCCACCTGGTTGTTTAATGCAGTTATAGCTGAAGAAAAATACAAAAAAAAAAAAAAAAAAACACAGAAATGTGAGAAAAGGAGGACAGAGATAAAGATCCACCTCCAGCCCAGGACAGCCAAGGAACAAAAATCCAAAGAATCTATCTACATCCTGTGATATAATCTGTACTATGAAATATGACTGACCACCCGTGATACACCCCGTGCCATGAGATATGACGGACCTCCCCCACCCATAATACAACCTGTACCATGAGAGAAGACTGACCTCCCCCACCCATAATAAAACCTGTACCATGAGAGAAGACTGACCTCCCCCACCCATAATACAACCTGTACCATGAGAGAAGACTGACCTCCCCCACCCATAATACAACCTGTACCATGAGATATGATGGACCTCCCCCACCCATAATACAACCTGTACCATGAGATATGACAGACCTCCCCTACCCATAATACAATCTGTACCATGAGAGAAGACTGACCTCCCCTACCCATAATACAACCTGTACCATGAGAGAAGACTGACCTCCCCCACCCATAATACAACCTGTACCATGAGATATGGGTGGAGGAGGTCAGTCATATCTCATGGTACAGGTTGTATTATGGGTGGGGGAGGTCAGTCATATCTCATGGTACAGGTTGTATTATGGGTGGGGGAGGTCAGTCTTCTCTCATGGTACAGGTTGTATTATGGGTGGAGGAGGTC
Organism: Lithobates pipiens; assembly: GCF_037356315.1. Lineage (NCBI taxonomy): Eukaryota > Metazoa > Chordata > Amphibia > Anura > Ranidae > Lithobates > Lithobates pipiens. The sequence goes on along the minus strand of NW_027507712.1, from coordinate 300,798 downwards.
AGTCATATCTCATGGTACAGGTTGTATTATGGGTGGGGGAGGTCAGTCATATCTCATGGTACAGATTGTATTATGGGTAGGGGAGGTCAGTCATATCTCATGGTACAGGTTGTATTATGGGTAGGGGAGGTCAGTCATATCTCATGGTACAGGTTGTATTATGGGTGGGGGAGGTCCGTCATATCTCATGGTACAGGTTGTATTATGGGTGGGGGAGGTCAGTCTTCTCTCATGGTACAGGTTGGATTATGGGTGGGGGAGGTCAGTCATATCTCATGGTACAGGTTGTATTATGGGTGGGGGAGGTCAGTCTTCTCTCATGGTACAGGTTGTATTATGGGTAGGGGAGGTCAGTCATATCTCATGGTACAGGTTGTATTATGGGTGGGGGAGGTCAGTCTTCTCTCATGGTACAGGTTGGATTATGGGTGGGGGAGGTCAGTCATATCTCATGGTACAGGTTGTATTATGGGTGGGGGAGGTCAGTCATATCTCATGGTACAGGTTGTATTATGGGTGGGGGAGGTCAGTCATATCTCATGGTACAGGTTGTATTATGGGTGGAGGAGGTCAGTCATAATACAACCTGTACCATGAGATATGACTGACCTCCTCCACCCATAATACAACCTGTACCATGAGATATGACTGACCTCCCCCACCCATAATACAACCTGTACCATGAGATATGACTGACCTCCCCCACCCATAATACAACCTGTACCATGAGATATGACTGACCTCCTCCACCCATAATACAACCTGTACCATGAGATATGACTGACCTCCCCCACCCATAATACAACCTGTACCATGAGATATGACTGACCTCCTCCACCCATAATACAATCTGTACCATGAGAGAAGACTGACCTCCCCTACCCATAATACAACCTGTACCATGAGATATGACTGACCTCCCCCACCCATAATACAACCTGTACCATGAGATATGACTGACCTCCCCCACCCATAATACAACCTGTACCATGAGATATGACGGACCTCCCCCACCCATAATACAACCTGTACCATGAGATATGACTGACCTCCCCCACCCATAATACAACCTGTACCATGAGAGAAGACTGACCTCCCCCACCCATAATACAACCTGTACCATGAGAGAAGACTGACCTCCTCCACCCATAATACAACCTGTACCATGAGATATGACTGGCCTCCCCCACCCATAATACAATCTGTACCATGAGATAGTACGGACCCTCCTGTGATAGGAGGGTGAGGATGATCCCTACCTGGAGCAAATGCAAACACAGCAAAGCACTCTCCAGTGGAAGCAATGGCGGTGACCAGCGATCTGCGTTTCTGGAAGTACTGGGACAGGATGGTGACGGTCGGGAGGAAGCTGAGACAATAACCCAATCCTGAAAGAGACGAATGTTTTACTGACACTGAACAAGCTGGAGATGCCACCTTCAATGTGCCATCAGGAACACTCACCAGACACCACCCCGATGGTCAGGTACATATCCACCACATTCCGGGCAAAGGAGGCCACGATCATCCCCAGACTGATGAGGAATCCCCCGAGCATGACGACCGGCCGATGGCCAAACCGATTACTCAGCACCGTAGAGAGGGGAGCTGAAAGAGAGACAAGACATGACTAGAGGGTGAGATCCCACAGTGCCCCCCACAGGCCAGCTATCATCATTGACATACCGGTGAAGGTAAGTACAAAGACACATATAGAGATGATCCAGGAGATCCGGCTGTTACTTTCACCAAAGTAAACCATCAGATCCTTGAAGAAGACGCCAAACGACTTAATGACTCCGTACGTGAAAACCTCCACGAAGAAGAAGGCGACCGCCACCACCCAGCCCCATCCCCCATCAGGCACTTCGGTATAGACATTGGCACCTGGACAATTCCGCATGACCACCATCGCTGTCTGTCTGTGCGGGGAGACAAAATATAGATCGTTATACAGAGAATACACCACACAGGGCACAGTATTACCCTCCCCCCCTCCTGTATATATCATGTGCACTCCTCTGTATAAGATATCCCCTCCCCCTGTGAGATTTTATAATCTCACAGGGGGAGGGGATATCTTATACAGAGGAGTGCACATGATATATACAGGGGGGGGTGATCTATTATACAGAGGAGTGCACATGATATATACAGGGGGGGGGGTGATCTATTATAGAGGAGTGTACATGATATATATACACGGGGGGGGGGGGGGGGGGAATATATTATACAGAGGAGTGCACATGATATATACGGGGGGGGATATATTATACAGAGGAGTGCACATGATATATACAGGGGGGGTGATCTATTATACAGAGGAGTGCACATGATATATACGGGGGGGGGGGGGATATATTATACAGAGGAGTGCACATGATATATACGGGGGGGGGGGGATATATTATACAGAGGAGTGCACATGATATATACGGGGGGGGGGGATATATTATACAGAGGAGTGCACATGATATATACGGGGGGGGGGGGGGATATATTATACAGATACAGAGGAGTGCACATGATATATACGGGGGGGGGGATATATTATACAGAGGAGTGCACATGATATATACGGGGGGGGGGGATATATTATACAGAGGAGTGCACATGATATATACAGGGGGGGGGAGGGGGATATATTATACAGAGGAGTGCACATGATATATACGGGGGGGGGGGGGGGGATATATTATACAGAGGAGTGCACATGATATATACGGGGGGGGGGGGATATATTATACAGAGGAGTGCACATGATATATATGGGGGGGATAGATTATACAGAGGAGTGCACATGATATATACGGGGGGGGATATATTATACAGAGGAGTACACATGATATATACGGGGGGGTGATCTATTATACAGAGGAGTGCACATGATATATACGGGGGGGGGATATATTATACAGAGGAGTGCACATGATATATACGGGGGGGATATATTATACAGAGGAGTACACATGATATATACGGGGGGGATAGATTATACAGAGGAGTACATATGATATATACGGGGGGGTGATCTATTATACAGAGGAGTGCACATGATATATACGGGGGGGATATATTATACAGAGGAGTACAAATTATATATACGGGGGGGGGATACATTATACATATCATTTCTCCTTTTTATCTTTCAACTCAGCCCAAAGGTCACAGACGACACATGGTGGGCGGGGAGGAGTCACATGACGACACTCCCCATTGGACGCTCCTCTCAGTCATAATACGAATAGAGAGGTTTTAGATACACCCCACCGACTCAAACCACCCGATGGATGGAATGTGGGGCGGAACACAAACCCTTCAAAGAAAATCTCAAACCCACAAAAAGCACAATAAATGTAAATTTGTCATCCAATTCCAACAAAACAACCTGCAACCCATCACCTTGTTATAATCCCTTTGTCTCCCCTTGTGATGTTATATAGAGTTATATTACATGTCTACGAGGAGAACAAACCATTATAGATATATGGGGGGGGGGGGGTCAGGATTATCAATGTCAGTGTGATATCAATCATCTATACATTTATTATTATTATTCTTCCCCCCTCCTTTGCTGTTTGTGTTCATTTCTCTGTCTCTGTAATCATATCGGCTGTCATTGCTCCACTCAGCCACTAGATGGTGAGCGGTGCTCGGGGCTGCACTCCGCGCATGCACGGCAGGTGGGCTCCTCCTGCGCATGTCTAATGGAAGTGGAGGTCTCTGAGATCCCACCTCTGCCTTAGTGTATTATTATTATTCAGCATTTATGTAGCGCCAACAATTTACACAGCGCTTTACAATGTAAAAGGAGACAATACAGTTACATTACAATAAAATACAAGAGGATTAAGAGGGTCTTGCTCAGAAGAGCTTACAATCTAATAGTAAGAGGGCCCTAGGGCAGAGCCTTTATATGTCCCCATTGAGTGCAATGCATTGGGTAATAGGGGCTTCCTCTTCTGCTGGTGATGTCGTCATACCTTCATGGGTGTGGCTGCACCGCACACCCCGGTCCCAGGGAGGTGCCCCGACTTCCCATCTCAGCTGCCTTCATTTACAGCTGATTAAATGGAACTACCAGCAACACCCAGACAGGTGATCTTGATTGGCCCTTTATACAGCTCTATACTATATAAGGTGCTCACTTCCACCCAATATTCTCCCAGTCTGAGCTCTGCTGCCTTCCCTCTCCACTGAAAGGTAAAATGTACTTTATTTTCTGACCCAACAGTTCAGGAGACACTGCGCCCACCATCCGCGTCCCAAGAGATCGCAAGTTTTATTACCATCAAAAAAATGACACCAACAATTAATATGAGGGCCTTTCCAGACAGAGCCCCCTGCTGGGTGTATATATAATCTATCTCGGGGGTCTCCCTGCTGGGTGTATATATAATCTATCTCGGGGGGTCTCCCTGCTGGGTGTATATATAGTCTATCTCGGGGGGGTCTCCCTGCTGGGGGTGTATATATATATATATGTATATATATATATATATATATATATATCTCCATCTCTGGGGTCTCCCTGCTGGGTGTATGTGTGTGTGTGTCTCTCTCGGTCTCCTGTATGTGAGAAGCCCCCGGCAGCTCCCTGACTGCCCAATCACAGCTCTGCGGTCCTTGTCGGGTTTATATCGTCGTTTTCAAGTTCTTTCTAATTATTCCTACCAAATCCACAGGGAAGTACAAGACTGAAAACATTATATAAATCTACCACACCTGACTGCACATGTTATGTATATATACTGTATATATAACGAGTTCTGCTGGTGGACTTTGTGCAAAAAAAAAAAAAAAAACTGAAAATTGTTTGCAAAACCGACCAATTATATCTAAAGTGGAACTCCGCTACCTATTATATCATTTTTTGTCTTTTATACTCTTTCCTGCGTAAAGTCCAAAGAAAGGAAACCCCCCCCCCCCGTATATATCATGTGTACTCCTCTCTATAATATATCCCCTCCCCCCCCTCCTGTATATATCATGTGTACTCCTCTCTATAATATACCCCCGTATATAATGTGTACTCCTCTCCATAATATCCCCCCCCTGTATATATCATGTGTACTCCTCTCTATAATATATCCCCCCCCCCCTCCTGTATATATCATGTGTACTCCTCGATATATACAGGAGGGGGGGGTGATATACAGAGGAGTACACATGATATATACAGGAGGGGGGGGGGGTGATATACAGAGGAGTACACATGATATATACAGGAGGGGGGGGGAGGGGATATATTATAGAGAGGAGTACACATATATACAGGAGGGGGGGGAGGGGATATATTATAGAGGAGAGTACACATGATATATACAGGAGGGGGGGTGATATATAATGTGTACTCCTCTCTATAATATATCCCCCCCTTCCTGTATATATCATGCGTACTCATCTCTATAATATATCCCCCCCCGTATATATCGTGTACTCCTCCTCTCTATAATATATCCCCCCCCCCCCGTATATAATGTGTACTCCTCTCTATAATATATCCCCTCCCCCCTCCTCCTGTATATAACATGTGTACTCCTCTCTATAATATATTCCCTCCCCCACCCCTATATACTCACAGTGGCCCCCGGGGGCCGGTGTCGGTCAGCTCGCTCCCGGCTCTCCTCTCATCTCTCTTTATACCGGATAAAGCCGGTCTGTCGGGAACGCGCATCCGAGACCACGCCCCCAACCTTAACCCTAAACAGACCAACCAATAGAGCCGTATAGAGAGAGACTCCTCCCCCCACTCTGCATACTGATCCCAAGAGCTGACGCTTTACCCCTCTACTGATCCCAAGAGCTGACGCTTTACTCCTCTACTGATCCCAAGAGCTGACGCTCCACCCCTCTACTGATCCCAAGAGCTGACGCTCCACCCCTCTACTGATCCCAAGAGCTGACGCTCCACCCCTCTACTGATCCCAAGAGCTGACGCTCCACCCCCTCTACTGATCCCAAGAGCTGACGCTCCACCCCCTCTACTGATCCCAAGAGCTGACGCTCCACCCCCTCTACTGATCCCAAGAGCTGACGCTCCACCCCCTCTACTGATCCCAAGAGCTGACGCTCCACCCCCTCTACTGATCCCAAGAGCTGACGCTCCACCCCCTCTACTGATCCCAAGAGCTGACGCTTCACCCCTCTACTGATACTGATCCCAAGAGCTGACGCTCCACCCCCTCTACTGATCCCAAGAGCTGACGCTTCACCCCTCTACTGATACTAATCCCAAGAGCTGACACTTCACCCCTCTACTGATCCCAAGAGCTGACACTTCACCCCTCTACTGATCCAAAGAGCTGACACTTCACCCCTCTACTGATCCCAAGAGCTGACACTTCACCCCTCTACTGATCCCAAGAGCTGACGCTCCACCCCTCTACTAATACTGATCCCAAGAGCTGACACTTCACCCCTCTACTGATCCCAAGAGCTGACACTTCACCCCTCTACTGATCCCAAGAGCTGACGCTTCACCCCTCTACTGATCCCAAGAGCTGACTCTTCACCCCTCTACTGATCCCAAGAGCTGACTCTTCACCCCTCTACTAATACCGACCCCAAGAGCTGACGCGTCACTCCTCTACTGACCCCAAGAGCTGACACTTCACCCCTCTACTAATACTGATCCCAAGATCTGACACTTCACCCCTCTACTAATACTGACCCCAAGAGCTGACGCTCCACCCCTCTACTAATACTGACGCCTCACCCCTCGACTGACCGCAAGAGCTGACGCCTCACCCCTCGACTGACCGCAAGAGCTGACGCCCCACCCCTCGACTGACCGCAAGAGCTGACGCCCCACCCCTCGACTGACCGCAAGAGCTGACGCCCCACCCCTCGACTGACCGCAAGAGCTGACGCCCCACCCCTCGACTGACCGCAAGAGCTGACGCCCCACCCCTCGACTGACCGCAAGAGCTGACGCCCCACCCCTCTACTAAGACTGACCCCAAGAGCTGACACTCCACACCTCTACTAAGACTGACCCCAAGAGCTGACATATAATGCTTCTCTCTTCACTGGGCGCCCCAACAGCAGACACTCTATAATAAAGATGTAGTGTGTGTTTGTTTTGTTTTTTGGCTGTAGATTTGAAGGGGGAGGGACAACAAGTGTCCTGAATTAACCCCTCCCATGCCTGTCATGCTGACACAGAAAGAGAGGGGGGGGATCAGCACAGCCGGGAAGAACCTGTTCCTGCCAGTTAGAGGAGAAGTCGGGCACCAGCACCCCCCCCCCCCCTCTGCTGTATATTCATCGCTCACCCTGAGAGCGTTTCATCATCCTCATCCTCATACAGAACACGGCTTCCAATCACATCACCAATCCTAGTATTACTGATCACCAAAATTATTATTGATTAGTATTATTGGTGATAGTAATAATATCATTATTGTGACTGTAAAAAATCTCTGGGCAGACTTTAGTATTGGATTATTATATCTCCTGTTAGTTTTTCTCATCTCTCCCTATTGGAGAGATTTCCCTTCACTTCCCCCACCCCCCCCCCCCAGGTCACCAGAACCTGTGTCCCCATTGGAGAGATTTCCCTTCACCTCCTGTCCCATCACCAAAACGGGAAGTGAGAGGATCCCTGAAAATTAGAGGCATTCCTTAGTGATTTCCCCCCCAGGTCACCAGAACCTGCGTGCCATTGGAAGATTTCCCCTCTATTTTCTGGGGACAACCCAGGGAGGAGGGATTGTAGAAGTGACCCTTGGGATATAAGAAGTGACAGTTGGGATTGGTATTTTTTTTTTGAGTTTGTTCCTCTATACAGTTGGATCTGGTGTCTGGGATTTGTGTTTTGGGAAGTAGAGAAGTTATGGTTGATGTCATGGGAAGAGCTCTCTGTTACAGACCAGCTTCGCCTCTTTGGTTTGTTGGAAGTCCTTCTGATCCTCTTGTGGTTGAGTTCTTTAGGATTTAGACTTCCTGTGAGTCTACAGACTTGTATATCCATCTTCAGAAATCCCCTGACATCTTGGTTGAGAAGAATCTTCTCCAGGTGTTTTCATTATTGCTGACCTTCGGGCATTCTGAATTTCTCTCCCTAGTGGAGAGCAAATTACACCAGGCTTGGTAACTGGCCACAGAGCAATTCTATGGTTGGATGGCACCTCCATAAGCAGAACCAATGCCACATAGAAACATCGATTCTTCAATTGCAGAGAGCCAGAGCTTCTCTTGTAGGCAAAAGAATAGAACTGAATAGGTGAAGAAAAGAGTGAGACTCGTCTCCCAAGGGAAAAGGGGTCTCCAGGGTTCCCTGGCACGTCTTTGGAATAGGGACACAATGATGTCTGGAAGTATGGACTGAGAAAGGGGGTGTCTATAGTGCTCCCTGAAAATGATCTGTATAGGATAACCCATTGCTACAAAACATTATCTATTGATAAGGGTAGAATCATAATGGGATGAGCAGAATGCAGAGCCATGTCTACTATAGTAAGCTTTCTATGTCAGGAGATACAGTAACATAGGATCTGCTGCAACTTGCAGTAACCAAGCTTTTATCAAACAGGAATGAAATACAATTGGTTACTTTGGGTTGCCTTTTGCCGTATTGAAAGTCTGTGTAGGCAAAACACATTTTTCAATGCATACAATACGAGGGTGCCCATCAGAAGTGGTGCAGATGTCCATGGTCATCTTCAATGCTCTTGGCTGTACAGCTGGCATCTACTCCTGCCAACGAATGGCTTGTCACGCACAGGAAGTCTAAATCCTCAGCTCTTTTCATGAACATCTGCTGCCACTCACTGTCCATGACCCGGGCACTTCTACATTCTTCACTTTTAGACAAAACATCCCACTCAATAAACACGATCAGATCAGCCAAGTGCAGTCTGAACATCCAACAAAAAGTATGACATTTTTACAATACCAAGAACCAAAACAACCCCAACCGTACACTAGTATTTGTTCCCATACTGAATTCAGGAATCCAAGGAGATAAATATACTTCATGCATCAGAAATAGCAGGAGGTAAGCCAGAGTATCAGGCCTAAAATGTAGGTGAAGGATGGAAAGATGGAGGGTGTCTTCTACAACCTAATGAGGATCTAATTCATGTCATACCACCTGAGCTTTAGGTGAGCATTCATTGAACATCATTGTAGGGACAGGCAGGGGTTGAAGGAAATACCCGTTACTCCTAGTTATTTCTTCCCAGTAGCATCATCCACATTCCTGTGATCCATTTGTTGGTAGTGTGGTGAAGGAATGGGTTTTACATAAAATAAACTCTTTACAGTGTCTTCATTATTCCTCTGAATGTTGCTCTTGGCTTTGGGGCAACAAGCGTATTTATTTACCAGCCCCATCTGTGTTCTGGCCTTTAATGTGACACAAAGAATGCAAACATTGGGGCTGGCTGGTAAACAGCGGAGGGTTAGCTATGCTTACAATGCTGCCAGCTCCAAGTGACTGCACAAGTTCTTGCGTCAATATCAGGCTGATGTGCTTGCCAAATTACCCTCATCAACCATATTCCCTTTGCTCTGAAACCTAAGAACCCTGACACAATGGGTGTGAATGGCAGCCAAGTCACTGAAGCAATCCTTTCAGCGTACAAATACTTGTAGAAAACCCTTTAATCAGTTCAATGATTAGTAAACTTCTAGATATCACGTTACCTTCACTTTGTATTTGTTGTACAGGTGTCCCTATATTGTGCTGTTGGGCCCCAGTATAGAGTGCCCAGCTGTTATCCATCAAGGAATTTGGTTAGATTTTACTTTGTGCTCAGATCTCTTCATGTGAGGAATTATGGTATGTGTGTGGTGAGCAGCAAACCCTAGCCCTAAGATCCAAAACGAGCTCAGAAGATCTGAGGTCAATGGGTCCATGTTGACCATATCTGATACAGATTGTAAGCCGTCCCTGTGTCTGTAGTCAGGTTATCTCCATCAATGGTCTACCTATGTTTATACTATTCATCCATGTATCCAAGCTTTCTGGGGAAAAGCAACACACAGATGGTGGCCTGGTCCTTTGTCGTAAAGCGACTTCAGGGAGTCACAAAATCCCTCCAATATAATCACATGAAGCACCAAGCACGTTTTACTGTATTGTCATGATTAAACTGTGTGGATGAATGTTTCTGGTCTTTCATAAAATAAATATAAACCATTTTGTTTTCCAGAGTTATTGCCCTTGATTTCTGGACATTGAATAACAGCTACACTTGGAGGACACTAATGCTGCTTTATGCAAGGAAATCTCAGGAGGTCCTTTAGGCACATCAATGTCTTCAACCATTGCCCAGATCCACAAAGATAGATCTGCACTTCTGATATTCTTCTTGGTCTTATAGGGATATCTCACCCAGTCATTGCTTAAATTTAACAATGATACCATTCTCCACTGCCCTGGTGACTTCATTGGTCACACTCTTTCTGTGTGTGCACCTAAACCTCTGGCTTTCGTATGCCCTATTGGAACATAAGACCTACAAAAAGCCCAACATTATCATCATATTAGCAGATGATATGGGATGGGGCGATCTTGGTGCAAATATTGCCTCGGAGACAGCAACAACTCCAAACCTAGAGAAAATGGCTTCCAAAGGATTAAGGTAGGCATATCAACATGCTTTATTGTTCGTAAGACTTTAAGGTTTCTTCAAATATTGCTTTTGTTTTCCAAATTTGAAATAAAAACCTCTAGACAAATATAATACCTGCAGGTAGGCCAAACACCCTGTGCAAAATGGAACCATAATAAATGTAGACAGCTAAAAATTATGATGCCAGAACCCAGTAATCAGATAGTAACCGAACACTGGAATATGTTGCTTTTCCATAGATTAGTGGATTTCCATTCTGCAGCTTCCACCTGCTCCCCATCTCGGGCATCTCTACTGACTGGAAGGCTTGGAATCCGGAATGGAGTAACACACAACTTTGCCATAACATCGCTTGGTGGACTTCCCCTGAATGAGACAACACTGGCAGATGTCCTAAAGGAATCTGGCTACATCACCGGTCTCATTGGTATGTTGTCATTGCATCTATGTGCTCTGAGCTTCTGAGCTATTTCATATGCTTCATAACATAATACAATATGTTTAGAATGAGCAGTTCTACTGGATCTTCCATGGAAGTGGTGATCTCTTCATTCTACAGGAGTAGTCACAACTTCAATGTATACATGGTTTAGTCCTGGGAAATGCTCTGTAAACATAAAAAAAAACTTGGTTGTTGTTTTTCAGGTAAATGGCATCTAGGTCACCATGGTCCCTATCATCCCAACCTACGGGGTAAGCAACTTTTACTGGATTTATATTCTTTTTTTCCACTGCAGAAATCCAAGCTAAATAAAGACATAAGGATATGTTGCAGGTGCAAGGAAGGAGTTTACAAAGCTCTGCAGCATGTACACATCGAGTGATGACCCTTCTCCCACAATAGAGGGATGTAGAGTGAGATGGGTGGACATCAACTGTACACAATCCAATGTTCTCATATTTTCATTCTGTAATCGCAGATGGGATGAACATATTGTTGGGTGGGGCTGGGGTGGTAATGGTATCAATGACAAAGAGGAAAGTGGAGCGTCCTAAAATTTAATAATTTCAGGGACTTTGGGGCTGTATTGAAGAGTAGGACCTCCAAGGTGGTAGTCTCAGAAATAGTGCCAGTACCTCGAGCCACACCAGAAAGGCAGCAGAAGCGTAGGAAAATGAACAGGTGGCTGAATGAATTGGAGCATGAAAGAGGGGTTTGGGTTCCTGGAGAACTGGGCTGACTTTTCAGTAAATTACTGGCTCTACAGTTTGGATGAGCTGCACCTTAATGTGGAGGGTGCAACTCCTGTTGGGGGGGGGGGGGGGGGGGAGATGTTAATGGACTTTTAAACTAGGTGGTGGTGGGGATCAGAGGAAGCAAAATCCAACAGTGAGCAAAGGTCAGAAGGTGCTAATGGAGGCATTAGCGGTAAGTATAACCATAAAATCTAAACCCTGGGTGAGTGGGTTGGACATGTTCACAAATACCAGGAGCCCAGCTAACAAAATGGAGGAACTGGAGCTACTGATACACAAGGAGAATTTTGACTTTGTGGGAACATCAAAAACTTGATTTGGCAGCTATCCAAGGGACAGCGGGGGAAGAGGGGGAGGGGTGTGCCTATAAATGAAGAATGATTTGCTAGTGAAGGTGAGGGATGACATTGGAAATGGGGCAAGGGGGCAGGTGGAATCCCAGTGGGTGGAACTTCAAAGGGAAGAAACAAGCGGGAAATAGTGGGCACATGCTACAGCCCCCCCCCCACAATCTGAAGGAAGAGGAGGGGTTGGCTCTCCTTTCACAGTTAGAAATGGTGGAAAGGCAGGGCAATGTTATCATGATGGAGGACTTCAACTATCCAGATACTGACTGGGCAGAAGGAACTCCTCACTCATTTACCCCCTTCCTGTCCAGCCTATAACAAAATGAAAGCTGGGTGGGCCTGTCGTCGATTCAGGTGGATGTCATATGACATCCTCCCACGTCGGGCCATGCAGTGACGTGATCTGTCACCTGATCAAAGTACCGGCTTGCTGACGGTACCATGTGACCAATCACAGCAGGTCATATGACACATGTAAACAACAAATAATTTCTTGTTCCAAAAAAATGAAAATAAATGACAACTTCAAAAAACTTGACATGCCTCTTACTAAATACTGTCTATGTTCTTTTCTTCTCTCTTTTCATGTGACAACACTGAAGAAATGACACTTGTCTACAATGTAAAGTAGTGAGTGTACAGCTTTTATAACAGTGTAAATTTCCTGTCCCCTCAAAATAACTCAACACACAGCCATTAATGTCTAAACCGCTGGCCACAAAAGTCAGTACACCCCTAAGTGAAAGTGTCAATATTTTGTGTGGCCGCCATTATTTTCCAGCACTGCCTTAACCCTCTTGGGCATGGAGGTCACCAGAGCTTCACAGGTCACCACTGGAGTCCTCTTCCCCTCCCCCCCATGATGACATCACGGAGCTGGTGGATGTTACAGACCTTGCTCTCCTCCAGACCATGACACCCCCACCACCATGCCTGACTGTAGACAAGACACACTTGTCTTTGTCCTCCTCACCTGGTTGCCCCCACACACGCTTGTCACCATCTGAACCAAATACGTTTATCTTGGTCTCATCAGACCACAGGACATATACTTATCTTAAGCAAACTGTTTGTGGTCTTTCTTGTGCATCATCTTTAGAAGAGGTTTCCTTCTGGGATGACAGCCAGGCAGACCAATTTTATGCAGTGTGTGGTGTATGGTCTGAGCACTGACAGGCTGACCCCCACCCCTACAACCTCTGCAGCAATGCTGGCAGCACTCATACGTCTATTTCCCAAAGACAACCTCTGGATATGACACTGAGCACGTGACTTCAACTTCTTTGGTGGACCATGGCGAGGCCTGTTGTGAGTGGAACCTGTCCTGTTATACCGCTGTATGTTCTTGGCCACCATGCTGCAGCTCAGTTTCAGGGTCTTGGCAATCTTCTTATAGCCTAGGCCAGTGATGGCGAACCTTGGCACCCCAGATGTTTTGGAACTACATTTCCCATGATGCTCATGCACTCTACAGTGTATTTGAGCATCATGGGAAATATAGTTCCAAAACATCTGGGGTGCCAAGGTTCGCCATCACTGGCCTAGGCCATCTTTATGTAGAGCAACAATTCTTTTTTTTTTTTTTCAGAACCTCAGAGAAATCTTTGCAATGAGGTACCATGTTGAGCTTTCAGTGATCAGTATGAGAGAGTGAGAGCGATAACACCAAATTTAACACACCTGCTCCCCCATTCACACCCGAGACCTTGTAACATTAATGAGTCTCATGACACCGGGGAGGGAAAATGGCTAATTGGGCCCAATTTGGAGATTTTCACTTAGGGGTAAACTGACTTTTGTTGCCAGCAGTTTAGACATTAATGCCCCCCCCCCATGGCTCTATAATTGGCTCTTTCTATACATGCAAGGATAGAATATGGACTCTTGCCTCACTGTGCACTGACATCCAAAGGCTGCTTCCTGAAGAGTCATCTATGTTGCTGCACCCAGGTATCATACGTGAGGGAAGGACCTCAGTCAGGCGACTGTCCCTTGCTGACATGTGACTGCTTCCTCTCCTCAGGATTTCACTACTACTATGGAATCCCATACAGTAACGACATGGGCTGCTTAGACACAGCTGGGTACAACCTTCCACCCTGCCCGCCCTGTCCTCGGAGCCTGCGAGAGCCGCCATACTGGTAACGTATATAAACGTTGTCTTCTTCTCAGCATCATAAAATATTTAACCGTTTCTCCTGCCAACAAAGACAGAGAACCATTCCTTCCACTCACACCATCGATGGGGTGCCATTCCTTCCACTGGCACCAAGGGCGGGGCCCCATTCCAGACAATGACGCCTTAATACATGTACCATGCCTTCTACTGACACAACCATAAAGCACTATTGAGGGCATTTCTACTCCCATGGATCATTCTGAAACACTGATCTGGCTTTTTATTTAAAAACATGGAGGACCCTTTATGTAGAGTGTAAGCTCCTCTGTACAGAGACTGATGTGATTGGCTCAGTAATCTCTGTACAGCACTGCGGTATATGTCAGAGCTATATAAATGTATAATAAGGATATGTTGACGTGCACACGGTATGGGGAAGGATATCAATACATTCAGTTATCTTTGTTCTTGCAGGTCGATGGGTGAATGCAATACAAAGCTGGGATTACCACTGATGGAAAACGCTCAGATTTTGGATCAGCCGGTGGATTTAAATGGCTTGGCCAGCAGATACGCAGACAGGGCCACAAAGTTCATCAGAGATGCCAAGTCAGTGATTATTGCATTACTAGACTTGTACACTGTGGCATGGTGTTCCTGATACCACTGTACCTACCCTCTGTAGCCCTTATGTTCCCTATTAGGTCCACAAAAGTTATTTTAAGGACTGGTATGGTATAGGTGTTAGGTGTAGTTCAGGATATAGGTTTGAGGCACTGCTATTCAAGTCATTGTTGCAGCAGGCTGTCTTTTGTCAGTGTAGAGAGAGGGACAGGACGCTGTGTGCAGCAGGGACAGTCAGTTAGCTGTTACTATTGGGTCCACAAAAGTCCTTTTCAGGACTGGTATGGTAAAGTAGTACAGGATATAGTTTTGAGTGCTATTCAAGTTATTGTTCCAGCAGCCTGTGTTTTGTCAGTTTAAATAGGGACAGGCAGGAAGCTGTGTGTGGCAGTGAGGGACAGTCAGTTTAATCAGTAGCTGTTACTATTAGGTCCACAAAGGTTCTTTTCAGGACTGGTATGGTAATAGGCTTGTACACGTATTGTATTATATTCTTTCTTCCAAATATAGAAAGAATATTATATTTGACTGCTGTCCTTCTGCTGCAGTAGTCCTTTATGAGTCTAGGGACTGAGGTACAGTCTGCTAATCACAACCTACTAGTTCCACAAAGGTCCTTATAAGGACTGGTAAGGTATAGGGTACTACAGTACATAGGGTTGAGTGAGGTACAGTCTGCTATTCCTTAAGGACTGGTATAGGTCCACAATATATAGGGTTGAAGTGCACTACTGCTGACTGCTGCCCTATTCTGCAGCAGTCCTTTATCAGTATAGGGACTGAGAGTTTTGTCACAGGGTCATTTAAAAATGACAGGCAGAGGAAGAGGCAGGCCCTTCCGCAGGGGTGGTAGGGGTAGGGCAGGAGCAACAGGCTTGAGCCAAAGTGGGAAGTTGCAGAAGGTGCGTTCAATTACTTTAAAGGACGCACCAGACTTGGTTGAGTGGCTCACTCAGCCTTACTCTTCTGCACCCTCCTCATCCTCTCGATCTGCACCCTCTTCTTCACTCTCTGCTATGTGCAGCCCCAAAGACACTACCACCAACAACACCACCACATACCTTCCGCTTGAGTCACAGGAATTTATTTTCCGATCCATATCAAGACATTTCTGATGCGCAGCCACTCTTGGCATTGGATCAGGAAGAGGACGTAGCAACAACCGCCACTCAGCAGTCTGACGACAGCACCTAGATCAGCCCAAGGAGGAGGTTGGTCCCCAGTGTTGCTGCCTACTCCGAGATCTCTACTTATAGCGGGGGGGAAGGTGACGTCGATGATGACCTGTCTAGTGATGTCACGTGGGTGCCCACAAGAGAGGAAGAGGAGGGGAGTTCAGAGGGAGATATGGACCAGCAGATAGGGAGGAGAAGCAGGGATAACTTACATTGCACAGGAGGGACAAAGCAGACTGCTAATGTATCGGGAGCGAGTCATCGACCATGTACGGTCACATCTGCCGCTCCCAGGACGCCAGCACGTGGCTCCGCAGTGTGGGCTTTTTTTAAACGCGTCCGCTGCTGACAATAGTTTTGCCATCTGCAATCTTTGCAGTAAACGCATTAGTCGTGGTAAGCCCAACACTCACCTAGGGACGACCGCCTTAAGAAAGCACATGAGCAGCCATCACCGAGCCCAGTGGGAGCAACGGAACACACAAAGCCACACTCCAGGCTCTCACCGTCCAGCCTCGTCTTCTACTTCTACTTCTCCTTCTCCTCTCTCCTCACAATTGTCCTCCACTCCACCTTCCATCACGCCAAGCTCACGTTTTTCTGCAAAAAGGCAGGCTTCCGTGGGCCTAATGTTCGAGCGTAAAAAAATGATGATGCCGGATAACCCTCTTGCCCAACGGTTGACGGCTGGCTTGTCAGAACTGATATCCCGCCAACTACTGCCATATAAACTGGTGGACTCGGAGGCCTTTCGAAAATTTGTGGCCATTGGAACACCACAATGGAAGGTCCCAGGAAGGAAGTATTTCTCAGAGAAGGGCATCCCAGAGCTATATGGCCATGTTCAGCGGCAAGTGAATGTATCTCTGGCACACAGTGTCGGTGCCAAGATACATCTGACCACAGACACGTGGTCTAGCAAACACAGGCAGGGAAGGTATATCACTTTTACTGCCCACTGGGTGAACCTTCTGACGGCAGTCAAGCATGTAACCTGTGGCACCCGTGTAGATTTGGTTTTACCGCCACGGATTGCATGCAGGCCTGGCTCTTCTTCTCCTCCTCCTCGGCTGACTCCTCCTTTTCCGCTGCTAGCGTCTCTTCTGCTGCGCCGCCCAAGCTCCCCAGAACGTATTCGACATGCCAGGTGAGACGTTGCCATGCCGTGCTGCGTCTGTTGTGCCTGGAAGCCAAGAGCCACACTGGCCCAGCACTCCTTTCAGCTTTGCGTTCACAGGCAGATCAGTGGCTAACACCGCTCAATTTGACAGTTGGTAAAGTGGTGTGTGACAACAGTGCCAATCTGTTTAGCGCATTGAAACGGGGCAAAATTACGCACGTGCCATGCATGGCACACGTCTTAAACTTGGTCGTGCAGCGATTCGTTGTTAAATACCCTGGGGTCCAGGACATCTTGCGGCAGGCAAGGAAAATCTCGGCCCATTTCAGAAGATCTTACACGGCCGTGGCTCGCCTTGCTGACATTCAGCGGTGACACAATCTGCCGGTCAGACATCTTATTTGCGATTGCCCGACGCAATGGAACTCAACCTTCTAAATGCTTGATAGGCTGCTCCAGCAGAACCGGTTCTGTGGAGCTGTGTTTTTTTTTTTTTTTCACTGCGCCAGTGGCTGCTCATGCGTGACGCATGCAGACTTCTGAGGCCATTTGAGGAGATCACCAAACCGGTCAGTCGCAGCCATGGCGCCATCAGTGACATGGTACCTTATGCCTTCTTTATGGAGCGTGCATTGCGTCGTGTCATTGATCAAGCTGTGGAGGAGCAGGAGCGGGAAGATGAAGTAGCAATGCTGGATGAATTCCCATGGGGGGCTACTCTATCTGAGACAAGTGAACAACAGGAGTCTGAAGAGGAGTCCGAGGAGGATGGTGCTGGGGCGGATGAGGAGGAGCAAGAAGAGCATGCTTTAAACCTTTCTGGGATCCCTGTTGTGCGTGGATGGGGAGAGGAGAATGAAGAGGACGACATTATCCTGGATGATGAGCAGGAGCCAGGCCACCACACCGCTTTCAGTTTAGTGCAAATGGGGGGCCTTCATGCTCCAGTGTTTTTAATAGGGACCCCCGTATAAAAATCATAAGGGTCAAGGACCAGTACTGGGTGGCAACGTACTTGGACCCCCGGTACAAACACAAAATGGAGGAAATGTTACCGCCGTCACAGAGGGCTGCCAGAATGGAGCACTTCCAGGCCTTGCTTCGAGAAATGCTGCATTCTGCTTTTGCGTGCGTTGGCAGAGGAGCAATTCCCACTCCCAGAGAAGGAGTTGCGGGTACCAATCCAACAGCGCCTGCAAGAAGAGGCCGGTTTGAAGATGTGTTGGTGACTTATGATATGAGGTCATTCTTTCAGCCGACCCATCGACAGGTGTCATCCGGATCCAGCATCAGGGAACGCCTATACCGTCAGGTGTCCGCCTACATCGGGTTAACGGCCGATGTGGACGCTCTGAGGAGTGATGAACCCCTGGACTACTGGGTGGGCAGGCTTGACCTCTGGCCAGAGCTTGCCCAATTTGCAATCGAACTGTTGGCTTGCCCCTCATCGAGTGTCCTGTCCGAAAGGACGTTCAGCGCAGCAGGGGGGATCGTGACCGATAAGCGTACTCGTCTAGCTCATGACAGTGTTAACTACCTCACGTTTCTAAAAATGAATGAGGCATGGATCTCGGAGGAATTCAACACATGTGACCAGTAGACCATGGAAATGTCTAAACGATTTTTTATTTTTATTTAATCGAGCACACAGACCTTCTTTCTTCATTTGGCTCACTTCCTTGTCCAAAAAAAGCACACCGTACTATATGCCCGTACCCTCCTGTTTGAAGAGGTTGAGCGGTGTCATATTTCTACTGGGGCTGCTTATTATGAGGGTCTCCCACCATCCCTGTGCTGACTTCCTCCTGGGGCTGTACCTCTGCTGTGCATATTATGAGGGTCTCCCACCATCCCTGTGCTATGCTCATTATGAGGGGCTCCCACCATCCCTGTGCTATGCTGACATCCTCCTGGGGCTGCTTATTATGAGGGGCTCCCACCATCCCTGTGCTATGCTGACTTCCTCCTGGGGCTGCTTACGGTGCTGGTGTCAGTGCTGTATATCACGGTGCTGGTGTCGGATCGCTCTATCACGGTGCTGGTGTCGGATCGCTCTATCACGGTGCTGGTGTCGGATCGCTCTATCACGGTGCTGGTGTCGGATAGCTCTATCACGGTGCTGGTGTCGGATAGCTCTATCACGGTGCTGGTGTCGGATAGCTCTATCACGGTGCTGGTGTCGGATAGCTCTATCACGGTGCTGGTGTCGGATAGCTCTATCACGGTGCTGGTGTTGGATCGCTCTATCACGGTGCTGGTGATCATCTCCTGCACCCTCTTCTTTGCCTACCCTGACCTTCCCCCCTCCTCCATTGCCTTCATGCGCTCCACAGTCCTGAATTGTCACAATTTCACATATAAAAAAAGAATGCTGTAAGAGGGCAAGAGAGATAAAACAAAAAGAGCTTGAGTCCCGATTGGAGTCACTATCCGAGAAGTTTAAACAGTTTCCCACCCCGAACAACCGTAAGCTGTTGGACATGGCCAGATCGGAGCTTGACCTATGCCTTACTGAGGGTGCTGAGCGTATACTGCGCTGGTCCCGCCAGCGGTGGTATGTGAGAGCAAATAAGCCAAACCGTATGTTAGCTAACAGACTCCGAACCTTTGCCCCTAAATTGAACCCGATTACCCTACGTGATCGAAACAATGTCCTATCAGGGAACCCGAAGCATGTTCTGGAGGAATTTGGGTTTCGCCTTGCGAAGCTATATGCGGCACCAGAGGGTAATGCGGCTCGGGGCACGGCAGACTTCCTGGAAAGCCTTTCGCTCCCATCCTTAACGGGGGCTCACATTGCCCTCATGGATAGGGATATTCAGATCACCGAAGTTCTACAAGCCATAAAGGAACTTAAGGTGGGAAAACGTCCTGGGCCTGATGGGTACACCGCGCTTTACTATAGGAAGCTGGCATCGGTAGTAGCCCCTCATCTGGTGGCAATGTACAATTCGGTCAAAAACGGCAGCCCTCTCTCCCCAGATCTTCTGACTGCAAATGTGGTGATGATTCCTAAACCGGACCGTGACCACTCATCTTGGGCCAATTTCAGGCCGATCTCGCTCATCAATGTTGATATGAAACTCTTGACAAAAATCTTGGCGACTCGACTAAACTCTTTCCTCCCCCGTTTAATAAAAAAGGACCAGGTTGGCTTCGTACCACAGAGACAGGCGGGAGATGCAATTCGACGTATAGTTCAACTCCAGCATATAGCCCAGGCTCGCTCCCAGGAATCCATGCTCCTCTCCCTCGATATGAATAAGGCCTTTGACTCCTTATCTTGGCCCTATCTCATGTCTGTCCTACGGCACTATGGATTTGGGACTTCATTTATGACTTGGATGTCGGCCCTATATGATTCCCCCCGAGCAAAAATTAAATATTACGGATTTGAATCCCCCATTTTTACTATCCACAGGGGAACCCGCCAGGGTTGTCCGCTGTCACCCCTTCTTTTTGTGTTGGCACTGGAACCTCTGGCGGAGGCAATAAGAGCTCACCCAGATATCCGGGGCATAGAAATAGCAGGTTGCCCCCATAAGATTTCCTTATTCGCTGATGACATTCTCCTTTCTGTCACCTCTCCTAGAACTTCCCTGCCAAACTTACACACACTGTTGCAATCCTTTGCATCTCTCTCAGGACTCCAAATCAACTCATCTAAATCAAAGGCATTGTCGACTAATCTCTCTGTGGAGTTACTGGGGGACTTGCAGTCGGCCTTTCCTTACCAATGGGTTTCCTCTTTGCCTTATTTAGGAATCCGTCTCACATCAACATACCAGGCTTTATATCAGGCGAATTATCCACCATTATTCAAAAAATTAACGGATATGTTGTCGGCGTGGTCCTCCTTACCTCTTTCATGGTTTGGGAGAATAACGGCCATTAGGATGGCATATCTCCCAAAATTACTTTATTATTTTAGGGTTCTCCCCATCCCAATTCCCTCCCATGTCCTCAATATCCATCAGCGTAGGATCCTGCAATTTATCTGGGGATCGTCTCGCCCCCGTATTAATAAACAAATCCTGTTCGCCAACAAAAGTAATGGGGGCCTCTCGGTTCCGAATATAAGAGACTACTACGTGGCTGCTACCATTGCTTCGCTCTCTCACCTTCATGAGACGTATCAACTCCCGCTCTGGGCGACTATTGATTTGCTTGAGACGGGCCCTGTCCCAATCTCTTCATTACCATGGCTCCCACCTGCACATCGCCCTAAGATTACAGGGCCTTGTATGATTCATACGCTACGAGTTTGGGACTCTGTGAAGTACTCGGCGGGGCTGGCTTCTCCCCATCTCCCGCTGCTGCAACTTCTACGTTGCCCACTTTTCCCTCCAGGCCTTCATGACTCCGTGCAATTCAAGTGGTGGACCATGAATGGCTTCGGCGATGTACACTCCTTGCTTACTCCCACAAAAATTTTACCATATGATGTTTTACGTTCATCACACGATATACCTCTACGGGAATATTTCAGGTATCTCCAGATCCGTCATTTCCTCCAGAGTCTCATTAAATCTCAGGACGCCCCATACAGGTTGACACCGTTTGAGAGCATCTGCAGATCCAGGCCCCACTCTCCTGGTCTGATATCTATGATATACTCAGCTTTGGTTTCTAGGCGGAGACCTCCTGTGCGATCTTACCATTTGCAATGGGAGAGAGAGTTGGGGAAGAAGCTGGACCCGGAGGAATGGCAGGCAATGACCCTAGCCATATCCAACTGCTCGCGCAATGTGGTAATTCTGGAAAATGCATATAAGGTGTTATACCGGTGGTATTATACCCCGACGCGTCTGGCTCGCTTTGTTCCAACCTGTTCCCCACTTTGTTTTAGAGAATGTGCCCAAGAGGGCACTATGGCCCATATTTGATGGACCTGCCCGCGGGTGTGCAGACTATGGGTCAGGGTGTACGCATTGCTCCGTAGCCTTCTTCGAGTAAATCTTAAAAAGGATCCATTTGAGGCACTCCTTGGCAAACCAATCACTGAGCTGTTGCGCCCAGAGCGCCAATTGGCGCAACATCTCTTTACTGCAACTAAGTTGACAATAGCCAAAGCATGGAGAACCCCGGCTCTGAGTTTTGAGGCAGTCAAGAACCGCCTGAATGATGTTATGGTCAATGAGAAATTGTCTTCTGTTCTTTCAGACACTCACGCCAAGTTCCTGCGTGTCTGGCAGCCCTGGATAGCATATAATTATTCTCCTAGATTTGATGTTGCTTTATTATCAATGTAGGGACCGGTGGTGCGCACCCTGTGAACCCATTCTCTTCTCTTCCCTCCCTCCCCTCTCTCTTCCTCGACCCCCCCCCTTCTTCTCTCTTTTGATCCTCCCTACTCCTCCCCTGCTTCTCATTCAACAACCTCTTTTCATCTTCCCTTGACTCACTCTACATCTTCTTCTCCCCTTCTCTCTCTTGTCTCACCAATTACCTGTAGATGATTACTATGGGCTGTTAATGCACTGTATGACATGCTTCTGTTGCAGTCGTGTGAAAACCCGGGTTCACCCGGACGCAGGACACGTTGGAATCGTTCGGGCAACAGCCTGCTATAATTACTACCATGCAGTGAATCATCTGTACTGTTATTTGTACGACAGCCTATTGTATTGGAATGTAAACTTGTTCATTAATACTAATAAAAACCTTTGTAAAAGAAAAAAAGAATGCTTGTAGTTGTCGATCCCAGATTCACCTCATACATGTGTTATGTCATTGGCCTTGTGGTGGGACTATGTCTGCACAGCTAGTAATTATTTTGTGGCTGCAAATTTGACATGTAGGTTTGCAAAGTTCGCCTCCCATTGAAGTCAATGGGGCCCGCCGCGAACTATCGGCCGTCGGAAGTTCGTCCATCACCATCTGTGACCATATTCTTGTTCTCAGTGTTCTCATTTTACCATCCTCTGTGTCTGTTTTTGGAGCCCGTGTTCCTGGCCTCGCTTCCCTTCTGTGTCCTTGGTACCCATCATCCTTTGTCTTTGTCTGTGTCTTTGGTGCCTGTGGTTCCATCCTCCAGTATCCCCGTGTCTTTGGTGCCCATCTTTTGCGTCTGTTTTTGGGGCCGGTGTTCCCGGCCTCCCTTCCCTTTTGTGTCCTTGGTGCCCATGTTCCCAGCCTCTCTTCCTTTCTGTGCCCATGTTCCCAGCAGCATCTTTTCTCTGTCCTTGGTGCCCCTGTTCCCATCCTCTCTTTCTTTGTATCCTTGGTGCCCATGTTCCCGGTCTCTGTGTGACCTGAAGCAGCTCAGCAGTAGACATGACAGACCGTGTCTCCTTTGCTGGAATACATCCAGTCCTACAGAAGGGTTTAATGCCCCTGTCAGTGCCAAGGCTCCTGGCTGTGCATTTCTTGCCATTCTCATAATGCTGATAAATAAATTTCACTTGAGCTCTCGACTCTTTCTGGGTGTGTGAACTGCACTGTGCACACAAATTGGGCCTCATTTATTAAGGCTAAAAGCGCAGCACTCAATTTAAATATCTTGTGGGCAGCTTTTTAATTTCCCTGCAGCTTTGTCCTCACTTCACTCTTTAGTAAGTTAGGAGCACTCTGTACAGAGAGCCAGGTGAGGTATCTCTGTGCCAAAATCGTCATCCCCAATTCTAACTAAATGGGTACTAAACTAACAGGACAATGAAATCTCCACATCCAGCAGTCAGAGTAACCCCCTTTATATGTACTTTCCTGTGTCTAGGGCTCGGGGCATACCGTACTTCCTGTATGTGGCCCTTGCACATATGCACGTTCCCCTGTCAGTTGGTCCTACTAGGACACCGTACAAGGACAGCATGCAAGAGATGGACTGGCTGATCGGACGAATAATAGCCAACGCCGACCACAACACTCTGGTCTGGTTTACAGGTACTGCAGGAAGACAAAGTCCTCCTACCGTGTCATTATCCATGTAATACAGATCTATTCCTGCCCCACAGGTGACAACGGACCCTGGGCTGAGAAGTGTGACCTCGCAGGAAGTACAGGACCGTTTATAGGAGCATGGCAAACAGCACAAGGTAACCAGGACAAACTAAGAACACAAGCTACCTTTTATGCAGACGATAGTGTGGTACTTCTTTCACTGAAGGCCTATTCCTATGTGACATGGACAAGATCCACATAGATGACCTGCTCCTCCAAACAGAGATATTATGGGGTGACAGCCACAGATGGTCCTATATATCTGCAGGCACAGCAATGGGCCTAGTGGGTGAGGAAGCACAACATTATGTGACACAATCCCATCCCGAGGCAGCACTCCAGACTAGCACTTCCATTAGATCGCTGGACTTCAGGTTCAAGAAGCCCATTCTGGTCTATCATCACAAAGTAATTAGGATAAGAACTGCACTCCATGCTGAGTTACTTTGTTGGATCATCCATAACAGATATGCAGCCATAGTATCATAATATGGGGCATCCTTGTCGTCAAGCCGTGCTGAGGTGAAATGCGTTAAGGAAGAGTTGTTTTCTCTGGGAGGAGATACTATGGCTGTAAATCTATTATGGATGATCCAATAAAGACACAGATTAACGCAGAGTCTTCTCTTCCTAGGTGGTAGTGCAGCAAAGCGGACAACATGGGAAGGTGGCCATCGTGTCCCCACCATTGTGTACTGGCCAGAGATGGTTCCAGAAAACAAGACAAGCTCTGCACTACTGAGGTAAGTGAAGGCTCCATATTTACCCAGCATGCCCCTTGTCTAAAAGCACCCAGCAGAAGTGGTTAGTATACATGTTCACATATCAATCCTGCAAGGAAACCATTTCAGGTGGAACCAGCCCTGTGTTGACTAGAACTGTCAAAGTGGAACTCCAGTCAAACAACTGGATGTATAGTTGAAACACAGAATTTTAATTGTATTTAGCCATGTCATGAGATCCAGGAACCCCTGTTATACAGCCTGACCAGAGGGTACCACACTACTGCAGCCTCTCGCTACTTGCTGCATAACAAACAAGGAATGGAAGGATGGTGACTTTGGGTCTAATCAGCATTGGACGGAGGAGATTGGACTGTAGTACCCATCTCTTTGGCACTTGTCACCCATGCCTACATGCAGCCCTACTTTTCTGATACACAAGCATGGCTCCCATAGAGATGTAGAAAGCCGTGTTTCTTCTAGTTCCAGTGTGTTATTAGTTCTGTTTGGAAGGTTCACTTCAAGCATGTTCCAAATCAGATAACATGTACAGAGTGATTTGAAACAGACTTTGAACCACCATGTCCTCACTTATTAAATAAATATCACCCCAGCCAGACTCCACCCCAAGCCATAGTAGAAAAGGTCACCAGTCACATTGCCTTCTCCAACATTTCCTATCCACTTCCACCTCTGACAGGTCATGGCAGAACGGCAATATTGGTCTAGGCACAGACTGAAGGATAATACCTAGAACAGGCTGGATAACGCTACCGGGAATGGCATGTGAATGTCTACAGAACACTTCCAAAGTTTCTTCCATTTGAATTGGACCAGATTGGCTATGCCAAGATTGGTCCCCAAATCATAGGTTGCTAATAATGAAATGGCGGAAGCCTGCAGATAAACCGAATGGCAGTGAGAGCTGATTGGCCAGTGACAACAGACGTACATGGCCTCAGCTATTACTGATTAGGGTTAACCTTTCTACCCGGCCATCCATTTTGTGGCTCATGTCCACGATTCAGCATGGGTAATAGGTGGAGAATGGCAATAGGCTGTTTATTGGGAAATTGTGGCCAAATAATTTAAGCATATGTTCTACAATACATCTGTCTCTCCATGTGATTAATAATCCTAACTTTCCTGTGTTTTTTTTTTTTTTTTTTTTCTTCTAGTATACTGGATATTTTCCCCACCATAGTGACTCTTACAAATGGCACTCTGCCAGCCCATCGGATGTTTGACGGTATAGACATCTCTGCCATCCTCCGTGGAGGGACACATAAAGGACACCAGGTGTGTGATGGCATTAGATGAGCGTTTGAGAAGGAAGCAGATCCTGTTGAGTCTCTGAAAGTCGGAGCACATCAAGTTGCTTGGTGGCAGAATGTGTCTTCACCTCTCCCAGCTGTTTTGGGTTATAGAATGATTAGAGGATCCAACACCCAGTGAGCTCAGCTTTCTTTGAAGAACGGTGCTTGGGGTTCAGTCTGTATTTCTTGGACAGCTCCACTGGCACCTGCAGATGAAGCCAGGGCTTTTCGTTGACCCCAGGCCTCTAAACCATAAGTATGTCCCGGTCACACTGCTGGATGACATGATGTAATCCCCATCATGGGTCAGCAATTGTTTACAAATGTGACAAGCAGAGGCTTTGTGTTTCTCTAGCAGCATCTGCACAATATGGGGGGAGAATAGATTTCTTGGCTGAGTTCTATATGGTCTTCACAATGAGCAGGTAGAGGATTGTCTCAGCTGCCAGGAAACGTGAGAGGAAAACTTTCTGTATCTCATACAAATTACATCTTTGCTTTTCTTTTTTAGATCCTTTATCATCCCAACAGCGGGGCAGGTGGGCAGTTTGGAAACATAGAAGCAATTCGGTTGGGTCCATACAAGGCTTTTTATACCACAGGTATGGTTTAAAGTAGTTCTTTTAAACCTTGTGTTCTCATTTTGAATAGAGTAAAGGTTATAACCCCTAACCACAAGACGTGAGGGACAATCCTCCAAACGCAGGGAATCCCTGGTTGTCACTAAAACTGGTGTCCCCATGAGAAGTGCTCCCCTCTATTACTGTTCCGGGGACAAGCCAAAACTGGGTATGTTCTTTACCATTTAATTTTTGAAATTGAAACCTGAGATATCGAACAGGCATAAAAGCGCAAAGGGGTTTTAATGTCTCTCCACTCTATCAAAAAATAAATAAAGGATTAACCCTTATTATAATAAAAAATATATATTATCTTCTATCATTATACGGTACTTTAATGATGGGTTTTACTAATGAAATGTTTGTCCTCCCCATAAAACTCTCATTGCCCATTGAGGGACACAGGATTTATTACCACCTGCAGAAGTATTGGAAAGACAAAAGTGTAAGCCAGACCTATAACCTTTCCCACAACGTGCTCGCAGGGGGGGGGGGGGGTGCGGCGCGCGGGCGGCTGTGTCTTTAAATGGGCTCAGAGAAAGGGATTTTACACAGTACAACATTCCCATTTTCTCCATCAATTGAGGGCCACTTAGGCTTGAGGAGGGCAGGTAACACATCCTAAAGGGTCCAACAAGGCAAAAGAACCGTAGTCTACTCACAAAGCAGCAATGACAGAGGAAAAGATGCCAGCCTCAGAAACCAGGAGACTCAACAATGGCTGAAGGCATGGGAGTCATTACCCCCTTTCATTGTTAGGACGTATAAACTTAATAAAAATGAATGTATTACCTAAATTTACATGTTTATTTTGACACTCTCCCCAGTGGATTCCTAAATAATTTTTCGTATGGTTACATCGTATTCTTTCAGCATTTATATGGAGAGCAAAGCACCCTAGGTATAGCTGGGCGATTTGGTACGCCTGGCATGTCAAGATGTTTACAAATATTTGTAAACTAGTAACCACAGCATGGTCGCTTAATCCAGACACTTCCAATTCAGCTATACAGGTAGCAGCAGCAGTGTTGGAATCCTTAGCCCTTGTACACACGGTCGGAGATTCCATCGGAATGTTTCCTATCGGAGCGTTTTGTCAGATATTCCGACTGTGTGTGGTCTGCAACGGACTGTTTCCGTCGGAATATCCGTTGCACCCACTTTACCAACTTGCCGTAAATATTTTCCCACAAAATGCTCCGATCGGACATACTCCGATCATGTGTAGCCTACTCCGACGGACAAAGTGTCACGCATGCTCAGATCAAATTCCTAGACCAAAGCTATTGGCTACTAGCCTGAACGTAGCCCCGTCGTAACGAAATAACGTCATCACGTTATGTACAATCGGATTTTCCAACAACTTAGTCCGACCGTGTGTATGCAACATCACTTCCGGACCTCTTCCGGAATTAGTCCGTCAGAATTACTCCAACGGATTTAGTTGTTGGAATCTCCGACCGTGTGTACAAGGGCTTAGAGGCACTGAAATATTTGATTTTTTTCGGGGCGTTCGTGCTCCATATTCATTAACACCGTCTATGTGTACTACGTTGCGTGTATGGGGAGAAAGTCTTAAAATTGAATGTTATCCCTTACAGGCAATTTCGCCCAATACTCCCCTTTGTTTGAATCCTACATTTGGAGTAAAAGATTAAAAAATAAAAAAAATCCTACTTTGGAGCATATTTATACATTGCCCGATTCCCTATGCTTGAACTACATTTAATGTAAAAACAGTGACTCAGATTATCTTGGATGAATCCTTGATTCCATTCTCTAAACTGACTTCAATATCCCTCAGTGGTATTCTTTTCAATTTTTTTTTTTTTATATATATTTTTTTCCAACTTTGCCATGTCTTTAGTTGTCAATTTTCTGGTTCTCCTCCACGACTGATTCAATCTGTTTTGGAGAAGCTTCTTAGGCTGGAATGTACTAAAAATGCTGCCTCCAAATTGTATCTCCATTTAACAACTGTTTGTCCTCAAATTAGACAAATTAAGACTTAAATTATTTAAGGACATCCCTGAACTTGATAATGACGACTGGGACAACGTATGGGGGTTTTCCTTTTAAGTCTCTTGTCTTCTTGAGAGACCGACTGATTCAGTTCAAGATAGTTCACAGGGTATATTACACTCCTTATATATTGCATAAAATCAATCCAGACTCTACTCCTGGTTGTTGGCAATGTGGAAAGATTCCTGGGGATTTTATCCATATATTTTGGACCTTTCCAGCTATAGTGGTGTACCCGGAAGAGATACTAGCTTTTATTTCATTACAACCAACAATGTCAATATGTATTCTGGGTTTGATAGAGCAATTTGTCCCTACTGTAGCAGGGCGTACCCTGGTGGGGATGCTTTTGTTTTATGCTCTCAAAGCTATAGCTCTGAACTGGAAGAAAAAAAAAAACTACCCCTCCATCATTGGCTATGTGGAAACAAATTATTAATAATACTCTACCATTATATAAGGAAACTTATATGAATAGGGGCTGTCTCCTCAAATATGAAAAGGTTTGGTCCAAATGGCTGATGGACTGTTCCACAGCCTCAGAAGCCTCTTAGAGAAATAGGACACCTAGCCCTTCTTTTGTTAAGTACTGGGCAAATACACATAACCATTCAAATATTCTGGGTTGGCATATATATCATAGAAATGTATTTTTTTTTTTCAAAATAAAGTTGGCATAAATACTTAATTGTTTTTCCAAAAAAAAAGAAAAATAAAAAAAAAAAGAAACAAGACTATCCTAGCACTGGTGGAGTAAGCTTTGAAAGGAAAGGGGAGAACCCAATCCTTGTTGTCATGGGCTTGAATGATGATCTGATAAAGCCACCAGTGGATCAATGGATTCCAGGACCAAAAAGCACAGATTTGAGAGTGTAGCATCAGCAGTTTTTCTGCAGGGATAAACACTAGGGTCAGAGAGGAATCCCATGCCATAGTCCAGATAATGAGTTGGAGGTTTAGGGTCCTTACAGTCTCGCATTTTTTCCAGAAACTGACACATTGTTCTCTAAGGCCATGTGGACGGCTTAGGAATGCAACAGAGCCAGGACTGTAGCCAGTAACGTGATTGACACCAAAAGGTACAGAAGAAAATCTGAAAAGAAGGGCTATAAATATGAACTTCATCCAAAACTCGTGGACACTAATTAACAAATTGAGAGCCTTTAGGTCCAGGATGTAACCGACACCAAAGGGCATATAAAAAAGGCCTTTTTTTTTTTTTTTTTTTTGGAAGCCTGCTCGGTCATCCCATCCAACACTTAATATAAAGTGGTCTGTGCATTTCCAACAAAATCAGGCTGTTGTACAAAAGCAAGCAATTGCTATCCCACGACACATCACGGATACAGTACAACATGAAGAGCACCTGGTTCTTAAAAATCCCCCATCTATTGGTAAACTCCTGAATGAGAAAAGTCTCAAGTAGGATTTTAAACAATGGTTGAGAGTCCTCTGCCAATGCACCAAGTGAGAACAGTCTGAGTATTTCTAGTCCTTAACATAATCAAAAAAGGGGGTCATGGAAAAAACTTATAAAAAGACTGCTGTGGCTTGTAGGAGCTAAGACCCACCACTGGGGCGAGTAGTAGCAACAGGCTAATTCTCCAAAGTCAGTATTATGCCCATGACACCAACAAGAGAAAAAGTTCCTTATACTTCAGTTAATGTCCAAGTTAAAAACGGAGGTAGTGGGGTGTAGGAAAAAGCAAAAAATAAAAAATAAAATTATACCAAGGCTATACATTACAACAAGGGATAAAAAGGACTTGCAGACGAGTAGTGGATGCAGAGCAGGAGTCAAAAGAAGACTGTGCTCTGGGCTTAGCGTACACCATGTTTTGGCTGCAATAGCAGAAGGGCAAGAACAAGCGCAGGGCCTAATACTAGACCCCGGAGGGGTACCAGCATAATATGGGCAGCTGGCACAGTCCTCATGAACTGCTGTTTAAGCAAGATGTTGGTCATAGCTGACCAAGTGACCAACAGGTAATTAATGGGTAGGGAACACAAGCCTCTGTTCCATGTGGCTCCAAGGTGTAGGAGCAACAGGAGAGAGATGTGTCAACTTAGCTTTCTGATGAAGAGGGCAGGGAGTCTGCTCTCTCAAGCAACACTTTGCCAGGCACCCCCAATCTTGCAGCTGCTGATGGGGAAACCAAGATTTGAATGTGCTTAAACATAGATACTGCCTGAAAATTTACCACACAATTCGCCCTATAGCCTACAAAAAAGACGGGCCCAATATGATACTTGACGTGCACTGCCCACTAGCAAAGCAAGTCTTTGGGTCTTGTGCCGTGACCCGGTCTCCAAACATTACCCAGCAGTGACACCAGCTAGAAGTAAAAGGCACCATGAAGCAGAACCCAAAAAGCATTTCCAGTCTGACAGTGCTGGGCTGTCATATTTTGATCCACAAGCACGATGCCTAGGAAAAACTGGGATAAAAAAAGGAGACCCCCAGACTAGTTGCACCTAGTCCAGAAAAACTCCCAGAAATCAATGAAGAAAGGGGACTTGAGATAAGTAGACCCGAGAGACAGTCATCATTTAAGAATAGCAAAAAACTGAACCATGTTGGTAATGGGAGGGGCCTACAGTTTTTTTGCCTTGTAGTGTTGAACCCTCCAACAGGCGGAAGTATAGCCCAGCTGTCTAAGAATCCTGTACCCCTCCAAAGGGTGAAAAGAGACCTAAACATAGGAAAATAAAATCACAGAACACTGGCACTGCAGAACTGGCATTATAGTGTTTTGGCCAGACCGGATGATGCAGAAGTGACAATTCCCTGCAGGACACCTTTTTAGACTGTTGCAAAACCACAGCTTTTCACCTCCCTCCCTCTACACTGAGAGGCCAGCAACAACATATATTATCAGACCAATGGCTGGTCCTCCAGAAGGGTCCAGCATTACACTGGACCGATGGCTGGTCCTCCAGAAGGGTCTAGGATTACACTGGACCAATAGCTGGTCTTCAGGGACTTTGTATGTTCTGTGTTATCTTAATAATTGTATCAGATCCATTGATTGTAAGATATGGAATTTATTCTAGGTGGAGCATTGAGCTGTGATGGGAAGATCGGACCTGAGCAACATCACGACCCTCCTTTAGTCTTTAACATTGAATGCGACCCACAGGAAGGGATGCCCCTGGAGGCCAGCAGTGTAGAGTTTCAGCAAGTGTTGCCGCTGATCGAGGATGCCATTTCTGCAATTCACGAAAATATCCGCAAAGACAATGTGTCCACAGCAGACTATTCTCAGGACATGTCTGCCATTATCTGCTGTAACCCCCGTCATATTGTGTGCCGCTGTACAGAGCAATGACTTGTCTTACCTTCCTTGTGCTTCCTGCTAGGCTATTAAACAGACACACAAATCGGATATCTTTTCTATGCTAAATATTCTTTCACCTGCCTGGAGAAGGATTTACCTCTGAAGCTCCAGAAGTTTAGCAGGAAATCCCAGACTTCTCTGGAAGGGGCTTCATCATTCCGAGTGCTGGAATAAGGTATGCACATCATTATACATCTGCAGGTTCACTAAGTCATCCCTGTGCATCCTCTAGGTGGCAGGCGCAGGTAGGTACAGTGGGGAAAATACTGAATGTCTCCCCTGCAGATAGTGTAAGTTTTGCCCACTTACATAGAAATGAAGGGTCTATCATTTTTATCATAGTTGTATTTTATATGATAGAGACAGAATATCAACCAAAAATCCAGAAAAAAATCACATGATACAAATGTTATAAATGGAGTTGCAGTTCAGTGCGTAAAATAAGTATTTGATCCCCAAGGAAAACATGATTTAGTAGTTGGTGGAGAAACCCTTGTCGGCGATCACAGAGGTCAGACGTTTCTTGTAGGTGGTGACCAGATTTTCACACATATCAGGAGGGATTCTGGTCCACTCTTCTTTACAGATCTTCTCTAAAATCCTTGAGGTTTCTTGGCAACTCGAAGTTTCAGCTCCCTCCATAAATGTTCTATAGGATTAAGGTCTGGAGACTGGCTAGGCCACTCCATGACCTTTTTAATGTGCTTTTTCTTGGGCCACTCATTGTTATGCTGGAAGACCCATCTTAAGTGTTCTGGATGAGGGAAGAAGGTTCTCATCCAAGATTTTACAATACATGGCCTCGTCCATTGGCCCCTCAATGGGGTAAAGTCGGCCTGAACCTTTTCGCAAAGAAACAGCCTGAAAGCATCATGTTTCCACCTCCGTGTGTGACTGTAGGGATGGTGTTCTTAGGGTCATAGTCAGCATTTTTCTTCCTCCAAACACGGTGAGTTGAGTTAATGCCAAAGAGCTGCATTTTGGTCTCATCTGACCACAGAACTTTCTCCCAATCCTTCTCTGAATCATTTAGATGGTCATTGGCAAACTTCAGACGTCCCTGTACATGTGTCTTCTTGAAGGGACTTTGCGGGGGCTGCAGGATTTCAATCCATGGTGGTGTATTGTGTTACCAATGGTTTGTTTGGTGACTGTGGTCCCAACTGCCTTGAGACCCTTCACAAGGTCCTCCAGTGTAGTTCTGGGCGGATCCCTCACTTTTC
The DNA here is from genome assembly GCF_037356315.1 of Lithobates pipiens. Classification (NCBI taxonomy): domain Eukaryota; kingdom Metazoa; phylum Chordata; class Amphibia; order Anura; family Ranidae; genus Lithobates; species Lithobates pipiens. The sequence continues at coordinate 267,453 of NW_027507712.1, read as the reverse complement.
TCATGACCATCCTCACCCAATGTGGAGAAATCTTCCATGGAGCTCCAGATCAAGGGCGATTGGTTATTTTGTATTTCTTCCATTTTCCAATAATCGCTCCCAACTATGGTCTCCTTCTCACCAAGCTTCTTGCTGATGGTCTTGTAGCCCATTCCAGCCTTGTGCAGGTCTACGATCTTCTCCTCGACGTCCTCTGACAGCTCTTTGGTCTTCTCCATGATGGTGAGGATTGAATGGAAGAGAGTCTGTGGACAGGCGTCTTTTATACACCTAACGAGTTGTCGTTATGAGAACCTTCTTCCATTGACAGGACTAATCTGTCTACCACATGAGCACCTACTGGAGCCAGTCTGAGGGGGGCAGAATTATTCTTGGTTGGTAGAGGATCAAACACTTATTTTACTCACCGAACTGCAAATCCATTCATAATATTTGTATTGTGATTTTTTTTTTTTTTTTCTGGATTTTGGTTGATATTCTGTCTCTATCATAAAAAAAATATATATACACCTATGATAAAAATTATAAGCCCTTAATTTCTTTGTAAGTGGACAAAACTTACAATCTGCAGCGGCTCAAATCATTATTTACCCCACTGTATATAACAAAACTGTGTCCTCCTGGTGCACAAACAAGGTACTGTATATGCATCATCACCATGCAGCCTCCTGATCCTGGGACAAGGTAGAAGCATCATCACTACACACAGCTGTACACAAACTACTGCAGGGAAATCTCCCCTTTGTGGGAGGGGCAGAGATGCAAACTACCACAGGGAAATCTCCCCATTGTGGGAGGGGCAGAGATGCAAACTACTGCAGGGAAATCTCCCCTTTGTGGGAGGGGCAGAGACGCAAACTACTGCAGGGAAATCTCCCCTTTGTGGGAGGGGCAGAGACACAAACTACCGTAGGGAAATCTACCTGTTGTGGGAGGGGTAGAGATGCCAACTACTGCAGGGAAATTTCAGCATTGTGATGGGGGCTGGAACAATGGCATTTTTGTATTTATTGTAAAATCTATTTCTTAGAGCCACCCTCAGGAGAACTGGACATTGGTAACCAAGTGTGGCCAGCCTAATATAAGCTATTGTACTTCCACAGTGCCACTAGTATAGTCTGACACAAAGAGGCGGGACCCTTGTCACTCAATGCATTTCAATGAATTGTACAAAAAAACATTTTCTCTTGTTGATTGAGATAAACAGGAAGTCAGTAACTTTCAGGACGTCCAAAATAAGTACAATAATACAATTCTTCTAGGAATGTAGACTAGACCAAGTTTTAACATCAGCGATTAGGAAATGCCTCTCGCTCAGAACCCAGCCTTCTAAGGCCATGCCACAGTGACCATAAAGCAGGGTCATAAATTGGTCCTTGGAGGGGAAAAAAAAAAAAAAAGATCTGGAAGAGCCAAATGGAGAGTCTGCAAAGAGCTGAATCTGGTCAGAGTACCATATAGACCTGGGCCAGTCAGGAGGATTACCGTAATGCCCTTCATCCTGCTGACCAGAAGAGAAAGGAGCTGTTAGGGGAGGAAAGGCATAGATCAGAGTGTATCAATTCCATGGAGCATCCACTGCTTCCGTTTAGAGAATCCCTATACCTGAAGACAAACCTGTCCACAGTTGAATTTGGAGGTCAGTAGGTCCACTTCTAGCATCCCTCAGATGTACCACTGGTTGTGGAGCACTTCCAGGAGTTCCACTCATCAGGGATCAGGAGCTGCCAGCTGAGGAAGTCTGCCTGTCAATTGTCGGCTCTTTCAATGTAAATGGCAGGCAAAGCTAGAATGTGAAGTTCCACCCAGGACAAGATCAAACTTTCTTACTGCAGACAGAGAGAAAAACTCCACTTTGTAACAAAGTCTTCCTGGAAGGGATACTTGGCCTCCAAGCTCTAAGAAGGGACAAATTACTTTTCAGGGTACTTCTAGTGTCCATAAAGGAAGGTTGAGTACAGCAGGTGCACCAAGAAGGTCGTGGTAGACTTATGAGTGCTAAAGGAGCCTAGAATTGGGTCAGCACTGGTAGGAGCTACAGGCTCATCTTTTTAAGTTGTGCCCACCAGGTCAATAATGGAAAAACATGTTTCCATACGTTTGAAACAGATAGCAGAATAATGTACCTCCTGTTTAGGTTCCTTACATAAAGCATTTAAGGGATTCCATATTAGACAGAGCCTGAGTGGATCAGGACTACGAGATTTCTAAGGCTGCAAGAATTCTGCAGGGGAGGCGTGAAAGCGTCATACTAATCCTGCATGACTGCTGTGAAATCCTTCCGGGTTAAGACAAAAGGCGGCCATGCTCGAAGGGGCTAAGGAAGAAAAATCTGATGAGGGTATAAACTGTAACAGAGGGCAACATTCCAGACAACACAAGAAGTGTTTGTGGAGTGGGAACTGGGGATACCCGGTACAGCGAGACTGAACCCCCGTCTCTAGGGTTCTGACCCGTTGCAGCAGAGGGTCAGAACAAACCGGTCTGCTGTGGGTATCAATGGGGTCAGGTGGCCCAATATCTCTGTAGGTGGATGGAGACCAACAGAGTAGGATGCCAAGTGTCACTAGTACTTCTGAGCAGAAGGTTCTTCCTCAATGCTGAATGGTGTGACTCTGAGGCAGAGCATGTCGCTCCCAATCACTCAGCATTAACCCCTTCTGCTTTAAACCTTCAAGTGTGTGGGATTGGAAAAATAGTGCCCAACAAGCCCAGTGCTTGGTCCAAATAGCCTACTCCCAAAGTCTTCAGAGACAAGGTCACACTTGGGGCTATGCCATGCTTCTGGACCTCTGCGGCTAAACACCACTGTACACTGAGGTCTGGACAGCACCACGATGCAGAACCTAGTACCCGGAGGTCATGTTCTAGATCAGTGATGGCGAACCTTGGCACCCCAGATGTTTTGGAACTACATTTCCCATGATGCTCATGCACTCTGCAGTGTAGTTGAGCATCATGGGAAATGTAGTTCCAAAACATCTGGGGTGCCAAGGTTTGCCATCACTGTTCTAGACTATCCCCACAATCGCCCAGTCCTCCTGAGGGGTCCAGATATGGCCTCCAAAATCATTACTGCAGATACATCAATCTGGACAGCTGTACCAAGGAAGAGCAGCTCAGCAGCAGGCATCTATCCCCCCCCCCCCAAAAAACAGGGGAATGTTGGGAGTAGGAGGAGTTATTTTGATTACCAGTGTCCAATCCCTCTGAAGGTAGCTGTGTACGTAGCGGTGTACCCAACAGACTTCATGTGTTCCTCAATAAACAAGAAAACACTACTTTGGGTAGATATTACTGGATGTGGGAGGGGCAGAGACACAAACTATTACTGAATGTGGGAGGGGCAGAGACACAAACTATCACTACATGTGACGGATATAGATAGAAACCTGCAATGTTTGAGTGGAGCATTCCTTCCGGAGCCGTTCTAGGAGACGCAGTCACAGAGCCGTACATTGCAGAGTATTTATTATAGAAGATTATCATATTAATAGGTTGTCTATATGAACATTTGTACAATACAAAGCATAAATTAGACGTCTGGCTATATAATGAATATCTTACAATAGTAAACATCCTCCATATTAGTCTCACTCCCACACCTGCGACTCGGCGGGTCCTTGTCTGGTCACGGCACGGCGTCTCTCTCTGACCTCTGACCTCTGCGACACAAACTTATCTACCAAAACCAAAACAAAACCATCTTATTCTCCCGAGTGCGGGGGGAGGGGGAGGGGCTATAGATACAAGACAACATGGCAGGGTGAGCGCAGGACAGCTCACCTGGAAGACAAGGATGGGGATGACATGTAACATGTGTGATAACACTGGCATTGGACATGGAAGGGGAAGGCACACACATACCATGGTGGTGTAAATACAGGCAGTGGGCAGGTTTATCTAACATCTAAGGGGGCAGAATTATTCGCCTCGATTTGTACTGGTCTCAAACCCCCCCCCTCCAAATACATAGATCCCGACCACATCCACACCTCTAGTAGGGAGCAGTGGATGACAGCAGAGCTCGCCGCTCCTTCTGAGATAAGCCTATGACCTCAGAGGTCACAGCCTTCTCTGGGATAAGCCTATGACCTCAGAGGTCACAGCCTTCTCTGGGATGAGCCTATGACCTCATATACTGCACTCTCAATGTCCATTGACCATGTGACAGCAGTCACCTGGCCACCAGGAGACACCTAAGACTGGAAAGAAGAGAAAGGAGGCTGGTTATGGACAGAAGGAGTAAGGGAACTAATACAAGGCGGCGGGGGGGGGGCAAGGGAACTAATACAAGGCGGCGGGGGGTAAGGGAACTAATACAAGGCGGCGGGGGGGTAAGGGAACTAATACAAGGTGGGGGGTAAGGGAACTAACACAAGGGGGGGGTAAGGGAACTAACACAAGGGGGGGGTAGCACCCAGCATTGGCTGTATATGACAGAACAGATATATCTGTAGACTGTTCTTGTTCTATGGCAGATTGCAAGGCACCTCCAGCACAGTTCTTGGTGTGTAAAGTGCATGATGCGGTCCAGGGTGAGCAAGCCTTCCCCCCCCCAAGTTCTCTCAGGGACCCTGAATGCTCACAGGAGGAAATTCTCTCTCATCGTCCAGCTGAACCGGTCCAACTGCAAACTCGTGTTCTGGAAGAAGCTCCCCGCGCAGCGCCCCTCCATCTTCTGAGTAACCTGAGATTGGTGCAAGCAAATGTAAAATGTCAAATCTATGAACCCCTAACCCACATCCCCCAGCTTAGCCTTCAGGGGGTGCTCTCACCTGTAACAGCGGATGAGGAGGGTACATTACTTGGCCTGGCTACTGTCGCGGCATAAGACGTTGGCGCTGAACTCTCTGCTGATCCATCTCCACCTTTATCTGACTTGCTGCAATCCAAGAGGCTGCGGAGAGACACCAGAAGAGGACCACTTGTCCTGGTCACAATACCTCCCACAGCCCCAGTATAATCCTCCCCACCACCAGTATGATCCTCCTCCATATGGTTCCCGTCACCAGTCCAGGCCCTAGTATGGTTCCCGTCACCAGTCCAGTATGGTCCAAGTCACCAGTCTCGGCCCCAGTCATACTTCTCCACTATTCCCATACTAGTCACCTGTGTTTCTGGATCAGGACACACTCGCCCCCATCCTGCGGGTCCACATTGTAGATGTAGAGATGGCCACTGGATGAGGCAACCAGGAGTCGGGGAAGTTTCTGAATTCTAGAAGCAGACAGGACAATTTAATGATTTTTGGCCAATCAGAGTGATATGCGGAGTGTCATAGATGTACTTACGTCACCAAAGTGCATGTGTTCTTGTGCCCGGAGAAGGGGAGACGCACGGTGGCGAATGCCCGGTCCTGGTTCATCATGTCTGACACCTGAGCTGGGAGGTAGTTTGATGCAGCCGTAAACATCTTCCCCATGTAGCCACTCCAGGAAGATGCTTCCTCCAATCTGGGGAGTTTATTAGAGATGAAAACCAATCAGAACTTAAGTTATCGTCCAGAAACCTGATTGGAGGGGGGCGTGGCTAGCAGGGTGCTCTTGCTGCATTACTGTGGGGTCAGATTTTTTCTACCAGCTCAATCCATTTCCTGCAGCATGCTGTCTAACCAATCGCTGTGCTTTGTGGAGGCGGAGCAGTGTGACATCACAGGGCTATACAGAAGAGACTTGGGAAGTTCCAGATGTAGAAAGTCTATCCTGCAACGGTCACAACGGTACCAAAATCTGCAAGAATATTCAAAGAGCCGGTGTCCCATCCACAAATTAATCCAGCCAATCACAACTTCAGGGGTATAAGGTGGGGGTGGGGCATTAGCCAATAGACAAGGCCCATTATTATTATTATTATTATTATTATTATTAATAATGGCTGCATGTGAAGCAATGAGCCTGTCAGGTCCGAATTGTTTACAAGAGATGGAAGGTTCCAGACACCTTCGTAATACTACGTATGAAAGGAATGGTAGGCGTGTATGATGAGATCTACACAGCCAATGGGGAGGGGTGGGAGGGATGGGAGTCTTTGTAAGGCAGGTCCTTAGTGATATGAGGCTCCTGCAGGCCTTCAACATTTCACCACAAACACTAGATAACCTCAGGGCCTTCACAAAAGGTCCCTAGTCATATCTATAGAAAACACCAAAAGCTTGTAATGCTAGGCTATGGACTCAACCAGATCTGGAGAAGGTCTCCTATCCAAAAATGTATAGTCGAAGCCCGAGGCCAACTAGAATCTTCAGGGCCCCGACATCTTCAGGGCACGCAACATCACAGATCACAGCGGCTCTTTACCATGTGATCAGCTGATCACATGTAAACGGACTCGTCGTTATGCCAGCAATATGGTCAGTAGATTGTTTACACTGATCATCAGTGCCACTCAGCAATTCCTTCTCAGCAGGACTCTGAGCTGACAGCGTCTCTCTCATATAGCCCAGAGCCTGTACTGACCCCTCCCTCTTACATCATTCCGCTACTGGGCTTCACACGTCCTGCAGTGCACACAGGAGGAGGAGAAGAGGCAGATCAGCTCTCTCCTCTCCCATCTGTGCCATGGTGCAGACACAGGAGGAGAGGGGCAGGAGGAGAATGGGCAGATCAGCTCTCTCCTCTCCCATCTGTACCACGGTGCAGACATAGGAGGAGAGGGGCAGGAGGAGAATGGGCAGATCAGCTCTCTCCTCTCCCATCTGTACCACGGTGCAGACACAAGAGAAGAGGGGCAAGAGGAGAAAGGGGAGATCAGCTCTCTCCTCTCCCATCTGTACCACTATGCAGACACAAGAGAAGAGGGGCAGATCGGCTCTCTCCTCTCACATCTGTGCCATGGTCCAGACACAGGAGGAGAAGGGGCAGATCGTCTCTCTTCTCTCACAACTGTGCCACGGTGAACACACAGGAGAAGAAGGGGCAGATCAGCTCTCTCCTCTCCCATCCCAAACCCCAAGAACCAGGCAATGGTCTTGGAGTCCACCAGGAGTAGAACTGCTTTATTTGAGAAACACACTGAATTTATACAGAAAGCCCATCAGATAATGGGAGTCGCCCTTATCTCAGACAAAGGCCACATTCCACAGTATAGCTAATCCTATTATCATAACAATTACCACCTTAGGCAGTCCAGCTCCCCTCATAGGACTAACTTATGCATAAGAAGCCAAAAGCAATTAGTGACCAGCTCTGTCTGGATAACTTAACACACTAAAACACAGAGAGTTCTCCAGATAATGGTTCTCCCGCAGCCCAAAGTCAGTGACAATACTGCCCCCCCGTTCCATAGTCCGGCAGACCTGGGTAGATCCAATACGGGTCAGCTTGGGGATGTCTGGGACCTATAGTAAAATCAAAATTCAGTTTGCCGGGAAAGTCCATCTACGTTGCCATTTGTCGGCCCAGCCTGTACTGCACAGTAAAGCTGTAGGGCCAGACTCCATCTCAATAATCCGTTGCCCCCAGATACTTGATTTAACCACTAGAGATTCGCGCTATAGCCAAATTATGGCTTCAGCGCGGACCTCCTTTGCCGGGACTACGTCTATTGATGTCGTCCCGTGCACGAGCGGCCTGCGCGCCCCCTGTGATCAGCGAGTCTATGAGACTCGCTTGATCACGGATCGAAGCAAGGGGTCGATCCTGACCCCTTACCACGTGATCAGCTGTCAGCCAATGACAGATGATCATGTGATACAATGGAGCCGGTAATCGGCTACTTTTCCTCCTCGCGCTGACAGCGCGAGGAGAAAAAGAAAGAGCCGATCACCTGCGGCCGTGATCGGGACATCAGTCCCGATCACAGCCAGCTTACCAGTGCCCACCTGCCCCCTGCCAGTGCCACCTCAGTAAATAAAAAGTGCCCCCCATCAGTGCCCACACATCAGTGCCCACAGTGCCACCCATCAGTGCCCACAATCTGCCTCAACAACGTTGCTGCACCCTAGTGCCACATATCCGTGCCCATCGGTGTCATCTACCAGTGCCCAGTAGTGCCACCTATCAGTGCCCATCAGTCCCATCTATCAGTGGTACCTATCAGTGCCCCTTAGTGCCACCCATCCGTGTCATCTTATCTGTGCCCATTTTTGCCCATCAGTGCCGCCTTATCTGTGCCCATCAGTACTGCCTTATCTGTGCCACCTTATCTGTGCCTATTAGTGCCCACCAGTGCAGCCCATCAGTGCCCACCAGTGCAGCCCATCAGTGCCCGCCAGTGCCGCCTAATCAGCGCACTTCAATGAAGGAGAAAAATTACCTGTTTGCAAAATTTTATAACAAACTATTAAACATGATTTTTTTTTTTTTTTTGCATCTTTTTTTGTTTGTTTAGCAAAAAATAAAACTCCCAGCTGTAATTAAATACCACCAAAAGAAAGCTCTATTTGTGGGAAAAAAATGATAAAAATTTCATTTGGGTACAGTGTTGTATGACCGTGCAATTGTCATTCAAAGTGCATCAGCGCTGAAAGCTGAAAATTGGTCTGGGCAGGAGGGGGGTTTAAGTGCCCAGTAAGCAAGTGGTTAACCAGATCAAAGGGTTGTGGTCAGTGAGCACCATGAAGGATCGTCCATAGAAATACGACTGAAGTTTTTTCAAGGCCCACACCAGTGCCAAACATTCTTTTTCTATGGGTGCATACCCCACCTCCCTGGGTAGTAGCTTGCAACTGATGTAGGCAACAGGGTGCTCACTGTCATCGGCTCCCACTTGGCTTAGCACTGCTCCCAAAGAGAGAAGCATGTGTATGTGCACAAGAACATTTGTTTGGGTCAGGAGCAGCCAAAACTGGGGCAGAAACCAAAGCATTTTCACACTCCAGGGACCACAGGACCTGGCAGGGAAGATTCTTTCTCGTAAAGTCAGTCAGGGGTTTATCCATCGTGCTATAGTCGGGAACAAACCTCCTGTAGTATCCTGCAGTGCCTAGGAATGCCAAGACCTGGGTTTTTGTCTGGGGGGTGGGCCATTTGGCAACGGCCTCTACTTTAGCTGGTTCAGGATGCTGTTTTTCACGGCCTACCCGATGCCCAAGGTACTGAACCTCGGACATCCCTATGCTACATTTATCTGGCTTTAATGTTAGTCCCGCAGCCCTGCTGCAGTCTAACACAGTACCCAGGTGGAGTAGATGTTCCTCCCAGGTATCGCTATAGATTGTAATGTCATACAGGTATGCACAGGCATAATCCTGGAGGCCATCGAGGTGTTGATCTGCCTTACTCTGGAATGTCGCCGGAGCATTTTTCATCCTAAAAGGCATGACCTTAGACTGGTACAAGCCAAAGGGGGGTGATGAATGCAGACTTCGGAACAGATTCCAGGTCCAGAGGAATCTGCCAGTACCGTTTGCATAGGTCAAGGGTAGTTGGGAAATTACCTTGGGCGATGCGGTCTAACAGACTCGGGCATGGGGTAGGAGTTAGTCGGTGGTAATCTACACAGAAGCGGGTAGTAACATCCTGCTTTGGCACTAACACTACTGGGGATGCGCAGGGGCTGTTTGAGGGCTCGATGACGCCTAAATCAAGCATGTCTTGTGTCTCCTGCCTCATACCCTCTCTCACTGACTTAGGTACCGGGTAAGCCGACTGTCCAATAGGTGGCTGCCCAGGGTTTCCACTAAGTGCACTGTCATAGTAGTCTATCCAGGCTTGGTGGAAAACATGTTCTAACGTTGCCTAAGGACCAGCATGGCTTGGTCCTGCTGCTCCGGCCCTAGCTGCCCATCTAACCTCACTGTCTCTACACCTGCTCTGTCCCCATCTCTCACTGGTAGCTCTGGCAGGGGAAGGTTCTCTAAATCTTCCCTGGCTGGAGCACATATGGCAGCTATCTCCTATGGACTCTCTTGGTACGCTTTGAGCATGTTTACATGGAAGGTCCACCAGACTCTTTTATCTGAGCACTTAGCTACCAGGTAGGTAGTGTCACATATTTATTGCACTACCTTGTAGGGTCCCTGCCTGTAATTTGTCAGACTTGGTAGGTTTGAGGGAAAGAACTTTCTGCTCTACACCCAAGGTGCGATTCCGCGCGGTAAGATCATACCACCGCTTCTGTACGGTCAGAAGGTTCTCCTGTACAGTGTCCATGAGTTCCTTCAGCCGGTCCCTGGGTGCTAGTACGTACCCTACCACTGGAGGCCTCTTCAGCCCCTTCACCTCCTTCCCAATGGGCTCCAAGTAGATCTAGTGGCCCCCTCACCCGTTTCCCATACAATAACTGAAATGGGGAGAACCCAATCCTGGTGGGAAGTTTGAATGTCCGCAGTAATTGCTTCAGCGTTCCATTGAACCACTCACATAGACTGTAATCTGGGGGTGGTAGGGAGAGCTGTGTGTATAGGCTTTCTTCCACAGAGCTTCCACAACTGTCGGGTCAGGTCTGCAGTAAACTAAGCCCCGTGGTCTAAAATAATCTCCCGAGGGAAACCCACCCTGGCAAATATCAGGAGCAAGGCCTCCACTACAGTCTCTGCAAGGATGTTTGTCAGAGGAACTGCCTCCAGGGAATGAGTAGCATAATCTACCACCGTCAAGATATATCTCTTCCCAGAGGGACTGGGCCGGGGTAACGGTCCTACCAGATCTACAGCTATCCGGCTAAAGGGCTCAGCTATGATTGGTAAGGGGTACAAAGGAGCTTTAGATTGGTCGCCCCTTCTTTCCCACATGCTGACAAGTATCACAGGTATGACCATACTGTCTAATATCCCCGGCCAGAAGAATAGCCAAGTCAAACGATAAATGGTTTTAATCACTCCAAAGTGACCAGCTAGGGGAAATGTCATGGCCGATGCCAAGCAGGTCGCCTCAATATTTCCGCAGCACGACTAGCTGTCGCTTGGGCACTGGATGAGTTCCCTTCAGTCCCCTGATAAAGTAATTCCCGATCCCACTCTATCCGTTACCTTTCTAATCCCCCGGGGTCCATCCCTGCCCTCTCCTGGTAACTAGCCAGTGTTGGGTCAGATAGTAGTTCCTGGGTGAAGTCAGCTGGGGTAGTCCAGCAAAGGGTGGTACAGTCTGGTCGGGGTTAGCGAAGTTAGTGACTCCTCCGCTTGCGGCTGGGTGGTCACAGGAAAAACTTCTGGGGATAAATCCACATGGAAAAATGAAGAAAGAAGTCCCAAATCATTTCCAAGTATAACATCTGTGGGTATATCTCTTATAACTCCAACTTCCATGTCTCTATATCCCAAGCCCCAATCCATATACACTTGGGCGGTAGGGATGCGTAAAACTTTTCCTCCAGCCACTTGCACAGCTATGGACCTCCTGGTTTTCTAGGTTCAATGTAACCATCCTGGGTTGCACCAAGGTAATAGTAGTTCCACTATCCCCGAGTCCATGGGCGGGTCGCCCATTCACCCATACGGCCTGTCGTTGATGCCTGCAGTTGTCATCGGCAGCAGCTTGTATTGGGTTTGCCTCATGGAAGTAGCCCAAAATTCCTCTTCTCCCCAGCCGGTTGGGGTAGATGGTGAGGCAGCCTCCAGGCAATGAGTGGCTGCTCAGGCTGGGCCAGGGGCAGCACAGTTCCATGAAGTGACGACATTCCAAGGACAGTTAACTTGTAGGTGTCTCTTTTGATTACACCCATAGCAGTGAGGCCCTGTCTTTATAGCCTGTCGGGCCATTACAGGGAGCTGGGCGGATGACTGGATATGGACAGGTGCTGGTGGTGGTCTGGAGAAGCTGTGAGGCTCTGGTTGGTGAGATCTCCAGGTATTCATATAGCTTTGTCTACCATCAAAAGTTTTTGGTCTTGGACCCGCTTGTGCACTTCAATAGGGGATTGGTTGTAAAACTTCCAGTAGGATCAGTTGGGAGCATCCGCTAATGTAGTCGCTTGACAGCCAGAGAACCATGCATCTAGCGATCGGGATATCTGATGAACCTGTTTCATATAGGTCTGGCCCTCTTCCCATCATAGGCTGCAAAATTTAGCAGGATGAGCTTTGGGAGGGATTTCGTATCTTGCCAGCAGCCGCTCCTTAACTTGTAGTCTTTTTTGTCTTCCTCAGGTATGGCTTCAAAAGCATCCAGTGCTCGACCTGACAGTTTGCTGATGAGGATGGTGTTTTGTTTTGTCGATTCCCTGGAGATCCCACTGGGTCTCTAAGACATGAAGGTACCAGTCAATTTCATCCACCCTATCCTGGAAGGGTTGGAAAGCTACATAGGGAAGTTTCTTGCGGCTACCCCATTCTGCAGCTGCAGTACCCCCGATCTCCTTCTGACACTCAAGCATTTTCAGATGGGTCATGTCTGCAATAATCTGACTGATCCCCTCTTGGGGGGGGGCATAGCTGGCCCTCTGCTTTGATCGCTGGTCTGGTCACTCTCCATCAAACCTGCAATTCAAATTTCCTTTGACTTGTTGCTGGTGCTCTGTCCCCTTGATCCCAGCAGATCATTGAGTGTGCTTCGCTTAAGGCTGGAGTAGCAAAGATCCATCCGTCAAGGTCCGTTGGTGGTTTGGATGTTCCAGGCACAAGAAAGCATCCCACCACTGCCAACCAAATGCAACGGACTCCGAGCAGCTGGGCCCCGCTGACAGTGGTGGAATGCCAGGGCCTGGTCCCAAGTGCTACCATTGTGATCCTGGTAGTTTTGCCACTAGCCAAAGCATTATCAATACACTTTAGTATACATAAAAAAAAAAAAAAAAATTGCAAACCTTTGGGTTTTAGAATTGTAGGTTTGTATGTTTTATGTACAATAAAGTGGATGCTTTGGCTATAAATTGTTGAGTCCATAAACAAGCGTTACAAGATTTGGTATTTTAGGCCGCCAACATTCCAGGAAAGAATGTGAAATACGGTTAGAAAAAGGAAGAAATAATAGAAAACCAAATCCAATGCATAGAAAGGAGGATAGGAGACATCCTAGAAGATGCATCACTGGAAGCCAGCGCGGCCACAACTACTACAGCCAGCTGATCTCCACCATCCCGGCTTGCTCTGGAATGCTGCAGCGCCATCTTTGGCCATCGGCAGGGAAATCCAGAAATACTGCCATTTTCACTTCATTCATTTGATGGTCCCCCCTCTCGGTCTCACCCCCTTCTCTCTCTCCTCTCTTGTTCTTTCTTTCCTATCTTTCTCGTTCTCTCGCTCTTGTTCGTGCTCTCTGTCCCTTCTCCCCCCCCCTTCTCTCTCTCTCCCCTCCTCTCGTTCTCTCTCCCCTCTCGTTCTCTCTCTCTCTCCCCCCCCCTTCTCTCCCTCTCCCCTCTCGTTCTCTCTCTCCCCCCTTCTCTCTCTCTCTCTCCCCTCCCTTCTCTCCCTCGTTCTTTCTCTCCCCCCTTCCCCCTCTCTCCGTCGTTCTGTCTCTCCCTATCTCTCTCCCCCCTTCCCCCTCTCTCCGTCGTTCTGTCTCTCCCTATTTCTCTCCCCCCTTCCCCCTCTCTCCGTCGTTCTGTCTCTCCCTATCTCTCTCCCCCCTTCCCCCTCTCTCCGTCGTTCTGTCTCTCCCTATTTCTCTCCCCCCTTCCCCCTCTCTCCGTCGTTCTGTCTCTCCCTATCTCTCTCCCCCCTTCCCCCTCTCTCCGTCGTTCTGTCTCTCCCTATCTCTCTCCCCCCTTCCCCCTCTCTCCGTCGTTCTGTCTCTCCCTATCTCTCTCCCCCCTTCCCCCTCTCTCCGTCGTTCTGTCTCTCCCTATCTCTCTCCCCCCTTCCCCCTCTCTCCGTCGTTCTGTCTCTCCCTATCTCTCTCCCCCCTTCCCCCTCTCTCCGTCGTTCTGTCTCTCCCTATCTCTCTCCCCCCTTCCCCCTCTCTCCGTCGTTCTGTCTCTCCCTATCTCTCTCCCCCCTTCCCCCTCTCTCCGTCGTTCTGTCTCTCCCTATCTCTCTCCCCCCTTCCCCCTCTCTCCGTCGTTCTGTCTCTCCCTATCTCTCTCCCCCCTTCCCCCTCTCTCCGTCGTTCTGTCTCTCCCTATCTCTCTCCCCCCTTCCCCCTCTCTCCGTCGTTCTGTCTCTCCCTATCTCTCTCCCCCCTTCCCCCTCTCTCCGTCGTTCTGTCTCTCCCTATCTCTCTCCCCCCTTCCCCCTCTCTCCGTCGTTCTGTCTCTCCCTATCTCTCTCCCCCCTTCCCCCTCTCTCCGTCGTTCTATCTCTCCTTTCTCTCTCTCCCCCCTTCCCCCTCTCTCCGTCATTCTGTCTCTCCTTTCTCTCTCTCCCCTCCCTTCTGTCTCTCCCTATCTCTCCCCCCTTCTCTCTGTCGTTCTGTCTCTCCCTTCTTTCTCTCTCCTCTCTTGTTCTCTCATTCTCTCTCTCTCTCTTGTTCTCTCATTCTCTCTCTCTCTCTTGTTCTCTCATTCTCTCTCTCTCTCTTGTTCTCTCATTCTCTCTCTCTCTCTTGTTCTCTCATTCTCTCTCTCTCTCTTGTTCTCTCATTCTCTCTCTCTCTCTTGTTCGCGCGCTCTCTCCCCCCCTTCTCTCTCTCTCTCTCCTCTCGTTCTCTCCCCCATCTCTCTCTCCTCCCTCTCTCCCTTCTCTGTCGTTCTGACTCTCCCTTCTCTCTCTGTCTCCCCCCCCTTTCCCTCTCTCTCCCCCCCTTCTCCCCCCTCTTCTCTTTCTCCCCCCCCCTCTTCTCTTTCTCTCTCCCCCTTCTCTCTGTCGCTCTGTCTCTCCCCCCTTCTCTCTCTCCCCTTCTCTCTCCCTTGTCTCTCCCTTGTCTCTCGTTTTTCCCCTCTCTCCCCTCCCCCTTCTCTCTCCATTTCTCCTTCTCTCTCTCCCCATTTTCTCTCTCATTCCCTCTCTCTCTTCCCTCCATTCTCTCTCTCTCATTCCCTCTCTCTCTTCCCCCCATTCTCTCTCTCATTCCCTCTCTCTCTTCCCCCCATTCTCTCTCTCTCATTCCCTCTCTCTCTTCCCCCCATTCCCTCTCTCTCCTCCCCCCTTCTCTCTCCATTTCTCCTTCTCTTGCGCATTCCCTCTCTCTCCTCCCCCTTCTCTCTCTCTCGTTCTCTCTCTAAGGCTGAGTGAAGAATACAATTCTCCATCTTTACAGTTCAGGAATGGAACCAGAAAGGCCGGTGGCAGTGGGCAGGAGGGGACCCGATGAGTCCACTCGACCACAAACTGCGCTGTCTGGATCTTTGCTGAAGGTGCTGAGCAGCTATTCTTCTACGAATTGCACTGGGCTCCACCCCTCCACTTTGTCTGGAACGCCCACAAATCGCACATTTTCCATATCATTTCATTTATTGGCTTGTAGATTGACATCTCTGGTGGTGTAAGCCACGCCCCTTTGTACAGGAGCTCATCCATCTTCCAACTCATCCACCCAACACTCTAGTGAGGAGATCTTCTCTGATCCTCTGCATATCATGGTGGAAGGAGGACAGGTCCTCTTTAACACTCTGCAATTGCATTTGTAGAAGCTGAAGGGAGGAATTGCCCTTTTTACAGCTGTGAGCACATCAGAAAGTGGGTTCAGCCTGTGCCTCTATGAGGGGAAAACATGGGGGAACACCATCAGTGACCTCCTCCCAAACATCAGAGACCCCCCCCTCCCCCAAGAGTATGCACTACAGGTGGGCATGTGGTGGGGGTCTGGTCCGGTGGCAGCCCCCACCTGGTCCTGTACCTGAAATTCCTCGTTAGCTCTAATCAGGCTGTGTCTCCTTCTGTCTGCCATGCTGAGGCTTGGCTAGAAGGAGGTGGGCAACTTCTTGGGCCTTGCAGTTTGCTCCAATCGACTCCTCCTTCACCCTCCTGGTCACACATGGTGGACTAGACCCGGAAAAAGACTTAATGTGCCTAATCCTGGCAAGAAGAGAAATGGCAGAGAGCACTATGGGATAGGAATGCAGGACCATAGAACAGGAGGCAGGCCACGCCCACCACTGTGACATCACAACCTGTTATCTCTGACACCAGCTGAATGCAGCATTGGTGATAGAGAACACGCCCAGGGTTGGGGGTTGGGTCGGGTGGCGGGTACTCACCGCTCCAGGGGAACCTCCAGGCGGAAGACGTGCACGGTCTCCGTGTTGCTGGACACGCACAGGAACTGGCAATCTGTGCTGAACACCAGAGAATTTATAGAGACGTACCTGGAAGACAATCACCAGCAATGACCAATCACAAGACTCCTTCCTAACAAAAACAGGAACGGCTATCCTATTGGCTTATTCTAAAAGCAGCAATCTGGAGAGGAATCTCAAAAAAGTACAGGGGGGGGGGCAGCAGAGGTATTCTAATGGGACAGTGTGGGCGAAATATACTAGAAAGGGTGGAGTAGTAGCAGAGTAGGCAGTGTATAGTAGAAGGGGAGGTGTAGTAGCAGTGTAAGCAGAGTATAGTAGAAGGGGTGGCATAGTAGCAGTGTAGGCGAAGTATAGTAGAAGGGGTGGACTAGTGGCAGAGTAGGCAGTGTATAGTAGAAGAGGTGGAGCAGTAGCAGTGTAGGCAGAGTATAGTAGAAGAGGTGGCGGGTAGCAGTGTAGGCAGAGTATAGTAGAAGGGGTGGAGTAGTAGCAGTGTAGGCGGAGTATAGTAGAAGAGGAGGAGCGGTGTATAGTAGAAGGGGTGGAGTAGTAGCAGTGTATGCAGAGAAAAGTAGAAGGGGTAGAGTAGTAGCAGTGTAGGTGGAGTATAGTAGAAGGGGTGGAGTAGTGGTGGTGTAGGCGGAGGATAGTAAAAGGGGTGGAGTAGTGGCGGTGTAGGCGGAGGATAGTAGAAGGGGTGGAGTAGTGGCAGTGTAGGGGGGAGTATAGAAGTGTAGGCGGAGTATAGTAGAAGGGGTGGAGTAGTAGCAGTGTAGGCGGAGTATAGTAGAAGGGGTGGAGTAGTAGCAGGGAAAGCGGAGTATAGCAGAAGGGGTGGAGAAGTAGCAGTGCAGACGGAGTATAGTAGAAGGGGTGGAGCGCTGCATAGTAGAAGGGGGTGGAGCAGTGGCAGTGTAGGCAGAGTATATTGGGGTGGAGTAGTAGCAGTGTAGGTGGAATAAAGTAGAAGGGGTGGAGTAGTAGCAGTGCAGGCGGAGTATAGTAGAAGGGGTGGAGTAGTGGCAGTGTAGGCGGAGTATAGTAGAAGGGGTGGAGTAGTGGCAGTGTAGGCGGAGTATAGTAGAAGGGGTGGAGTAGTAGCAGTGTAGGCGGAGTATAGTAGAAGGGGTGGAGTAGTAGCAGTGTAGGCGGAGTATAGTAGAAGGGGTGAAGCGGTGTATAGTAGAAGGGATGGAGCAGTGGCAGGGTAGGCGGAGTATAGTAGAAGGGGTGGAGTAGTAGTAGTGTAGGCGGAGTACATTAGAAGGGGTGGAGCAGTGGCAGCGTAGGCGGAGTACAGTAGAAGGGGTGGAGTAGTGGTAGTGTAGGCAGAGTACATTAGAAGGGGTGGAGCAGTGGCAGGGTAGGCGGAGTATAGTAGAAGGGGTGGAGTAGTAGTAGTGTAGGCGGAGTACATTAGAAGGGGTGGAGCAGTGACAGGGTAGGCGGAGTATAGTAGAAGGGGTGGAGCAGTAGCAGTGTAGGCAGAGTATAGTAGAAGGGGTGAAGCAGTAGCAGTGTAGGCGGAGTATAGTAGAAGGGGTGGAGTAGTAGTAGTGTAGGCGGAGTACATTAGAAGGGGTGGAGCAGTGGCAGCGTAGGCGGAGTACAGTAGAAGGGGTGGAGTAGTGGCAGCGTAGGCGGGGTATAGTAGAAGGGGTGGAGTAGTAGCAGCGTAGGCAGAGTATAGTAGAAGGGGTGGAGTAGTAGCTGTGTAGGCGGAGTATAACAGAAGGGGTGGAGCGGAGTATAGTAGAAGGGGTGGAGCAGTGGCAGCATAGGCGGAGTATAGTAGAAGGGGTGAAGCAGTGGCAGCATAGGCGGAGTATAGTAGAAGAGGTGGAGTAGTAGCAGCGTAGGCGGAGTATAGTACAAGGGGTGGAGTAGTGGCGCAGTGTAGGCGGAGTATAGTAGAAGGGGTGGAGTAGTGGCAGCGTAGGTGGAGTATAGTAGAAGGGGTGGAGTAGTGGCAGCGTAGGCGGAGTATAGTAGAAGGGGTGGAGTAGTAGCAGCTTAGGCGGAGTATAGTACAAGAGGTGGAGTAGTAGCAGGGTAGGCGGAGTATAGTAGAAGGGGTGGAGCGGTGTATAGTAGAAGGGGTGGAGCAGTGGCAGGGTATAGTAGAAGGGGTGGAGCAGTGGCAGGGTAGACGGAGTATAGTAGAAGGGGTGGAGCAGTGTATAGTAGAAGGGGTGGAGCAGTGGCAGGGTAGGCGGAGTATAGTAGAAGGGGTAGAGCAGTGGCAGGGTAGGCGGAGTATAGTAGAAGGGGTGGAGCAGTGGCAGGGTAGGCGGAGTATAGTAGAAGGGGTGGAGTTCTGACCTCTTCATTCCTCTGCGGAATTCATACAATCTCTGCCCCTCTGGGATGGAGAAGACACGGATCACCGTCCCCTGTAGGGAAGAGGCGGGTCAGTGCTGTCCGTTGTGGGTGGAGAAAGGATGCACAGAGCACTGGACTCACTTTTTCAGAGGCGCTGGCCAGTTTGGTCCCTGGAGGACTGAAGGCTATGGCAGCCAGGGGGCTGTCATGAGCTGGAATGGAGCATTCCGTTTTCTGCAGGAAAAGAAAGGAGAAGTTTAATAATAATAATTATATATATATATATATATATATATATATATATATATATATATATATATATATATATATATATATATATATATATATATATATAAAAAATCCCCCCTCTATGACCTCATCAGTGATATCATCATTAGGTGAAGGCGGAGACACTGAGGGGTGAAGTCACATTGAGCATTTCCTCAAAGGGGGGGAGGTGCTCTGAAGACTTAAGCTGCACACACTCGTAGATTTTAGAAGGAACTTTCTCAGGACATTTGGCCATCACGCTAGAAAAGGACCTTCCATCTACCCCACCAGTGACTGGCCATCACGCTAGAAGAGGACCTTCCATCTACCCCACCAGTGACTGGCCACCCCACTAGAAGAGGACCTTCCATCCACCCCACCAGTGACTGGCCATCCCGCTAGAAGAGGACCTTCCATCTACCCCACCAGTGACTGGCCATCCCGCTAGAAGAGGACCTTCCATCTACCCCACCAGTGACTGGCCATCACGCTAGAAAAGGACCTTCCATCTACCCCCACCAGTGACTGGCCATCACGCTAGAAGAGGACCTTCCATCCACCCCACCAGTGACTGGCCACCGCACTAGAAGAGGACCTTCCATCCACCCCACCAGTGACTGGCCATCCCGCTAGAAGAGGACCTTCCATCTACCCCACCAGTGACTGGCCATCACGCTAGAAAAGGACCTTCCATCTACCCCACCAGTGACTGGCCATCACGCTAGAAGAGGACCTTCCATCCACCCCACCAGTGACTGGCCACCGCACTAGAAGAGGACCTTCCATCCACCCCACCAGTGACTGGCCACCCCGCTAGAAGTGAACCTTCCATCCTCCCCACCAGTGACTGGCCATCACGCTAGAAGAGGACCTTCCATCCACCCCACCAGTGACTGGCCACCGCACTAGAAGAGGACCTTCCATCCACCCCACCAGTGACTGGCCACCCCGCTAGAAGTGAACCTTCCATCCTCCCCACCAGTGACTGGCCACCCCGCTAGAAGAGGACCTTCCATACACCCCACCAGTGACTGTCCACCCCACTAGAAGAGGACCTTCCATCCACCCCATCAGTGACTGGCCACCCCGCTAGAAGAGGACCTTCCATACACCCCACCAGTGACTGTCCACCCCACTAGAAGAGGACCTTCCATCTACCCCACCAGTGACTGGCCATCACGCTAGAAAAGGACCTTCCATCTACCCCACCAGTGACTGGCCATCACGCTAGAAGAGGACCTTCCATCCACCCCACCAGTGACTGGCCACCGCACTAGAAGAGGACCTTCCATCCACCCCACCAGTGACTGGCCACCCCGCTAGAAGTGAACCTTCCATCCTCCCCACCAGTGACTGGCCATCACGCTAGAAGAGGACCTTCCATCCACCCCACCAGTGACTGGCCACCGCACTAGAAGAGGACCTTCCATCCACCCCACCAGTGACTGGCCACCCCGCTAGAAGTGAACCTTCCATCCTCCCCACCAGTGACTGGCCACCGCACTAGAAGAGGACCTTCCATCCACCCCACCAGTGACTGGCCACCCCGCTAGAAGTGAACCTTCCATCCTCCCCACCAGTGACTGGCCACCCCGCTAGAAGAGGACCTTCCATACACCCCACCAGTGACTGTCCACCCCACTAGAAGAGGACCTTCCATCCACCCCATCAGTGACTGTCCACCCCGCTAGAAGAGGACCTTCCATCCACCCCACCAGTGACTGGCCACCCCGCTAGAAGTGAACCTTCCATCCTCCCCACCAGTGACTGGCCACCGCACTAGAAGAGGACCTTCCATCCACCCCACCAGTGACTGGCCACCCCGCTAGAAGTGAACCTTCCATCCTCCCCACCAGTGACTGGCCACCCCGCTAGAAGAGGACCTTCCATACACCCCACCAGTGACTGTCCACCCCACTAGAAGAGGACCTTCCATCCACCCCATCAGTGACTGTCCACCCCGCTAGAAGAGGACCTTCCATCCACCCCACCAGTGATTAGAAAATTGAAATAAATTGAAGGGAAGATTCTATCAATGTAAGGCCAGCTATGCAAGTTTCATCCATACAGAACCATCTCCGCTGGCCGCCTCCCCATTAGATTGTAAGCTCCACAGGACAAGACTTCAAGCACCGGGAAGGTCACAGGACTCACCAGCATGTTGGCGTCATACACAACGATCTCCCCCGTGGAGGAGCTGCCAGGGTATGCCAGGAAAGAGTTGGAATGGTTTATAGAAAGAGCGCAGAGACCTGCAAAGTGGAGAGAGCTCATCAGTCACAGCGCCACCCTGCTGGAGAACACAAGAATAACAGACCTGACTTCTGCCTGTCTGTGGGGATCCCACTCATCATTCTCTTCTCATCCACAGGGCCAATTGCACAGCACATCCCCCAAAAGTCTACACCCTGCCACCTACAGGGCGGGGGGCACTCACAGACCATGGGGGTTTTACAGATCATGGGGGGTTATACAGGACGGGGGGGGGGGGGGCGTCACAGACCATGGGTGTTATATAGGACACAGGGGGGGGGGCGCATCACAGATCACGGGGGTTATACAGGACAGGGGGCGGGGGTCACAGACCATGGGGCTATACATGACACAAGGGGGCATCACAGACCATGGGGGCTATACATGACACACACGGGGGGGAGGGGGTTGTTGTCACAGACCATGGGGGTTACACAGGCACGGGGGGCGTCACAGACCATGGGTGTTATATAGGGCATGGGGGGGTGGGTGCATCACAGATCATGGGGGTTATACAGGACGGGGGGGGGGGCGGGGTCACAGACCATGGGGCTATACATGACACAAGGGGGCATCACAGACCATGGGGGTTATACAGGACAGGGGGGGGCGTCACAGACCATGGGGGCTATACAGGACACGGGGGGGGGGGTGTCAGACTATGGGGGCTATAGAGGACGGGGGGGCGTTACAGACCATGGGGCTATAAATGCTTCTATCATATTTGAAAGGTAACACCCCAGGACCTAAAATATCATCCAAGGTGACCCGTTCACCTCACTGTGTGGAAGTATAAGCTGTCAGCAATACGTCTGTCATGGTGGCACCACGGATACCCCAAGAGCCTGTACACCACCCCTCATTGAAAGGCTAAGTATCACAAACAATTAGAATAGTTCAAAGAAGGTTAAGAGACACCAGAACTCCCCTGGAACTGTCTCCATAGTGGGGTCTGAAAGGGGGGGGGGAGGAGTACATCGGTACCAATGTCCATCAAGGTTATGGACAACCTTGAGGAGTGAACGGTCCAATCACAGTGCAGTTAGAGGAATGGTCTTCTTAGGAGGCCTATACTGACTGCAAATGACAGAAACCCAACAAAGGCAGGGACAAGGGTTACAATATCCTATCAGATATGGGTCTTCCCCATACAGAACCTACAGACCTCATACCAGTGTGACAGGAGAACCAGGAGATCCAAGGCTGGTGTCCAGGCTGGGAGATTTGCTTTCTGTGCAGGGTAGTGAGCCTGTTTGAGTCACTGAGGGGTTAACAAGCTCAGCTGAAATGGGTCTAGTACTTGGGGCTCTATAAATCTCCCAGGCTGCTTAGGGAAGGTGCTCCACCCTGGAACTAGATCTCTGTGTGTGGTGAGGACAAGGCTGTGCAACAAAAGACTTGTCTTCAGTCTGGTGCCTGGACAGCATAGGCTACACCAGGACAAGTAGGTAGGTCCCGTGTTTATTTGTGGTCTTGTTTTATCTTTTGTGGTTTGGACACCTTCACTTGGTGAAACACAAGTGTATTTACAAAGTCTGTTCACCAAGATCCCGATATTTTGCTGTGCCCATTTCACTTTGCTGTGACTTATCCAAGGAGTCACCCACAACCCACTTCTGAGGGAAGTCCTCACACTGGCTACGCAGGAAGTCATGGAAGAGGAGAACATTGGGGTGCCACATAGACACCATCCAATATACAAGACAGAAACTGGCCTCAAGGTTACAAGACACGGTTTCACAGGTCCTTCCACAGAAGCCCTGAACCTTTGGAGGAACAGGCGCCTGCACCACAGAAGGGTTTTTACATTTAATGCAGAAAATTTAGAGAATGCAGTAAAAGGTAAACAAACACTCTTAAGCCTTTAGAACCACTTTAACTGGCTGCCATGAAAGAGGTGAACACTATGCCATAGGATGGACAACACCACCACATGTCCTGCCAAGGGCTTATAGTGTAACCCAGCTACACCCCCAACCCAAGGGCCACCACACAGTACAAGACCTGCCATCTGCACCCCAAGCTGAGGGCCGCACAGTAAAAGACATGCTATCTACACAGGTCTACACCCCAACCCGGAGGGCCAGCACACAATACAAGACATGCCATCTACACAGGTCTACACCCCAACCCGAGGGCCAGCCCACAGAACAAGACATGCCATCTACACCCCAACCCAAGGGCCAGCACACAGTACAAGACATGCCATCTGCACCCCAACCTGAGGGCCACACAGTACAAGACATGCCATCAACACAGTTCTACACCCCAACCCAAGGGCCAGCACACAGTACAAGACATGCCATCTACACAAGTCTGCACCCCAACCCAAGGGCCAGCACACAGTACAAGACCTGCCATCTGCACCCCAACCTGAGGGCCACACAGTACAAGACATGCCATCTACACCCCAACCCGTGGGCTAGCACAAGACATGCCATCTACACAGGTCTACACCCCAACCCGAGGGCCAGCACACATTACAAGACATGCCATCTACACACATCTACACCCCAACCCAGGGACCAGGTAAATTGTAAAGGTTGGAGATGTTGAATCCTCATCTGTAGATGAAGACGGTTTATTCGGCACAGGGGATCGTAGTGCCAACATGACTGAGGAGCTCTGTGTACTCCTGAGTCTGGTAGTCCCACCATTCTACAGACCCTAAGGGGCTCATGTACAAAGCTGTCATATGGCTGCACAGCGATGAACGAACTTTACAAATGAATGACAGACCAGTATAAGGAATTCCTGGAGGAAAGCCTGGTCATGTGATCAAAATGACATGTTCCGCTCTCCTCCAATCAGAGCCCCGTAGGGTTTGCCCTGCTACCCTGGCATCCTGATTGTTATGAGTGAGGTGGGGTGCAGTGTGCACAGCGATTAATGGAACCCCAATACAAAGTGCGCAGCTTACCGGATCCATTCCGCGGAGTGTCCAGCAGCGTTTTTAGCAGTTTCATGTCTTTAATGTTATGGATGTAGATGGCCTCCTCCAGACACACCACCAGCCTCTGCAACAGAAGGGAAATGTGCAATCAGTGAGCCCCAACCCTTGTAGAGTGCAGTCACAAGATGACGCCAGCACATACCTGTCGGTTCAGCCTGATGGAGAGGATGTTGGAGGAGTAATTGTAGTTGCAGATTTCTGTACCTTTTTTAAAATGAAAAACATTCATTTGCCGTGGCTTGGAGTGACTGACGACAACCACCAGACTGCTGGAAAAAAGCCTTTCCACGATGTACACATCTGGGAGATCGGCTGGAAGCAAGGAACAGAATAATGAGAATACCAAACCTGGACCTTCTCCACACAACAATGGAGCCAACGTAGGAGACCATCTTCAATGGAGGAGTCCTGCTACAGACACAGTCCAGCCAATCATACATTTCACCACAGACACAGAACAAGATATATAGAATATATCCTCTCAACCAGCATCTACTCGTCGGAGGCCCCCATCCCTGCCAACGGCCGGCCCTCGTCGGAGGCCCCCATCCCTGCCAACGGCCGGCCCTCTGGAGTTCCAAGGAGCCAGGGAAGGTGGTACTTCCCCTACCTAGCACCTACAATTTCTCCACGGCTTCAGGGAGCTGGGGCGATTGGCCCCTCTGCCCAGCAGCAGACCGAGCCCCAGACTGGTAAAGACCACCCAGCTGAAGCACCAGCAGCCAGACAGTCAATGACCTCTGCCCCACATTTACTGAGGTCAACTATTCCTTGCAGGCATGAATGGAGATCATGTGGACTATGCGGGTTCACACTGCCCGACTAACGCATGTCCATACCAGGTGGGGGTGGGGGGCTTGGTTAGTCTACTTTTGGATGAGGGAGAAATGCAACAGACCTAGCCTGGACAGGAGCTTTTGGATGAGATTGCAGAGTGGCCTTTTGCTTACTGACTATGGGCCCTGGCATTTGAGGCGCCTCTATTTTTTGGAAGGTGGGGGGGGGGGGGGGCCTTGGAGTGGTCTTGGTTCGGGATCAAGTTCATGTCTCTATCACCACCCCCCCCCCCCCCCAAAAAAAAAGCATGGGTCCTTTGTGCCATAACCAGCAATGACTGCGAGACAGCCCAAACCAACCTGCTATAATCTGCTTATGAACCACTTCCATACCGGGCCTATTCTGACACTTCACGCCTACATGTAAAAATCTTTTCTACAAAATTACTCAGGAACCCCCCCATCATTATGTGTTTAACTGCGGTTGTTGCAACTCTTTGTCACACAGTATTTGCGCAGCAATTTTTCGAATGTTTTTTTTTGGAGGGGAGGAAAAACATTTCATGAATAAAAAAAAAAAAAACTGTAAAGTTGACCCAATATTTTTGTATAATGTGAAAGATGATGTTACACCAACTAAATAGATACCAAACATGTCACACTTTATAATTGCGCACATTTGTGGAATGCAGCCAAACTTCGGTACTTAAAAACCTCCATAGGCGACAATTTTCAATTTATTTTTAGTTACCAGTTTAGAGTTGAAGGTCTAGGGCTAGAATTATTGCTCTCACTCCAGCAAACGTGGTGATACCTCACATGTGTGGTTTGACCATTTTTTTTAACATGTGTGGGAGCAACTTACGCATGCGTTCGCTTCTGTGGGAGCTCGGAGGCGCTTTAAAAAAAATGTATTCTTTAATAAAAAAATATATATATATAAAAAAAATGTGTGTGTATATATATATATATATATATATAATTTTTTTTTTTTTTTTTACACTTTCTTTTTAAGAAAATGTTTTGATCACATTTATTCCTAGTAGGGTCCTTTCACACAGGGTGGATCAGTGCTGATCCGTCCCGTGGATATCCGCTTGCTCAGCGGGGATAGCCGGAGCGATCTCCGCTGAGCAGGAAGATGACTGGTCGGTATCTGCACACTGCGCAGGGACGGACCTGTCACAGCGCAGCTCTCCCCTATGGGAAATCGGGTGACGACGGACCGCAGTGTCCATCGTCACCCGATCCGCAGACTGATGGAAAAATAGCTTTTTCCTCCGTCACACTTTTTCGGAGCGGGTCGGATGTCAGCGGACATGTCACCGCTATGGAGCATCCGTTCAGGTCCGCCTGAAAAACTGACAGGCGGACCTGAATGGATCGTCCGTGTGAAAGGGGCCTTACAAGGAATGTAAACATCCCCTGTAATAGGGCGTGACGGGTCCTCTTTATGGAGGGATGTCACGTGGACCAATAATGATGGAAGACTGAGAGCCCTTACAGCTTTCATGGACGAGATCCAGGTGATCCACAGAACTGAGAGAAAAAAGCCGATAACCTGTCCTTATCCCAATGGCCAATGACCTAAAAAGAAAAGATGGCAGAGTATAAGTGGGTGTAGTAATGGTATTTCTCTCCCCCCCCCCCCCCCCCCCATATGTATAGTGTAGAAATGTTATAACCCTCCCCCCCCCATGTATACAATGGTACATCCCTCCCCCATGTATAGTGTAGTAATGGTATATCCCCACGCGCTCTGTGTAGGTGGTATGCTCCGTACGTGCAGTCCTGGTTGTAGGACAGGCAGGTGCTCCTCATGTATACACAATGGTATATTCCCCCCCCCCCCCCCCCCATGTATAATTTATATATTCCTCCTCCCCCCCCCTCTATGTATATAATGGTACTATAACCCCACACACTCTGTAGGCGGTATGCGCAGTCCTAGTTGTAGGAGGAATATGACAATCACTCAAGCGGAGTGTAGGGACGTTTTGTTACACCACCCCCCCCCCCCCCCCCCCCATGTAAATAATGGTATATCCCTCCTCCCCTCATGTATATAGTGGTATGCTCCGTATGTGCAGTCCTGGTTGTAGGACAGACAGCCCCCCATGTAGTGTATATAGTGGTATGTTCCTCCCCCCCGCTCTATATATAATGGTAGGTCCCGTACGTGCAGTCCTGGTTGTAGGACAGACAGGCTCCCCCCGGCTCGGTCTCCATTCTTCTCTCTTCACACCGGCTTCCTCCACATCCGGAATAAACATCATCTGATCGCCGGATCCGCCCCTTCCAGGGCAGCCAGCCAATAACAGCTACTATCATTCTTTTTTACATAGACGATCTCCGCCCCTCCCACAGCTGTTTGTACACTGATTGGAGGGCGGAACTCCGGCCTGACAGCTGATTGGCGCTCAGTTCACACGTTGTCACCATCGCTGTGCGAGTACCCGCCCATCTCTCCGGACCGCCCCTCCCCCTCGGGGTGTATAGAGACAGAGCACTGATGACGTCATGTGAGGGCGGAACATCCTCCCACTCGGCCAATCGGAGACTCGGAGGATAAAATGGTGGGCGTGTTCTATGCCCCGCCCCTCAAATGTATAAATCTCACGTATGATGATCTCTATATGATGATCGGGGTGATATCTCTCGTGTGATCTCTATATGATGATCGGAGTGATATCTCTCGTGTGATCTCTATATGATGATCGGGGTGATATCTCTCGTGTGATCTCTATATGATGATCGGAGTGATATCTCTCGTGTGATCTCTATATGATGATCGGGGTGATATCTCTCGTGTGATCTCTATATGATGATCGGGGTGATATCTCTCGTGTGTGATGTGATCTCTATATGATGATCGGGGTGAGATCTCTCGTGTGATCTCTATATGATGATCGGAGTGATATCTCTATATGATGATCGGGGTGATATCTCTCGTGTGTGATGTGATCTCTATATGATGATAGGGTGATGTGATCTCTATATGATGATCGGGTGATGTGATCTCTATATGATGATCGGGGTGAGATCTCTCGTGTGATCTCTATATGATGATCGGAGTGATATCTCTATATGATGATCGGGGTGATATCTCTCGTGTGTGATGTGATCTCTATATGATGATAGGGTGATGTGATCTCTATATGATGATCGGGGTGAGATCTCTCGTGTGTGATGTGATCTCTATATGATGATAGGGTGATGTGATCTCTATATGATGATCGGGGTGAGATCTCTCACGTGTGATGTGATCTCTATATGATGATCGGGTGATGTGATCTCTATATGATGATCGGGTGATGTGATCTCTATATGATGATCGGGGTGAGATCTCTCGTGTGTGATGTGATCTCTATATGATGATAGGGTGATGTGATCTCTATATGATGATCGGGTGATGTGATCTCTATATGATGATCGGGTGATGTGATCTCTATATGATGATAGGGTGATGTGATCTCTATATGATGATCGGGGTGATATCTCTCACGTGTGATGTGATCTCTATATGATGATCGGGTGATGTGATCTCTATATGATGATCGGGTGATGTGATCTCTATATGATGATCGGGTGATGTGATCTCTATATGATGATAGGGTGATGTGATCTCTATATGATGATCGGGGTGATATCTCTCGTGTGATCTCTATATGATGATAGGGTGATGTGATC
Organism: Lithobates pipiens; assembly: GCF_037356315.1. Taxonomy (NCBI): domain Eukaryota; kingdom Metazoa; phylum Chordata; class Amphibia; order Anura; family Ranidae; genus Lithobates; species Lithobates pipiens. The sequence continues at coordinate 239,193 of NW_027507712.1, read as the reverse complement.
TCTATATGATGATCGGGGTGATATCTCTCACGTGTGATGTGATCTCTATATGATGATTGGGTGATATCTCTCACGTGTGATCTCTATATGATGATTGGGTGATATCTCTCACGTGTGATGTGATCTCCATATGATGATTGGGTGATATCTCTCACGTGTGATGTGATCTCCATATGATGATTGGGTGATATCTCTCACGTGTGATGTGATCTCCATATGATGATTGGGTGATATCTCTCACGTGTGATGTGATCTCCATATGATGATCGGGGTGATATCTCTCATGTGTGTTGTGATCCCTATGTCTGTTCCCCTCCCCTCCCCCATGTCCCTCTTCTGTCTATTAGGGGTACAGGGTGACCAATCAGATGGGACAGTGATATTCATCCACAAGATCTCCCAGGAAATATACAAAGATTATGGTTTATTTGATTCTGAACTGCAGAAATTTGATGACAGATTTGATGAGCTTGTACAACAGAGGGGGCGGTCCGTCTGTCACAGGGGGGGGCTCCTGCTATTGTGTGAAGGAGTTCTGTGTTTATACTTCTGACCTAGAAGACAAGGCTGTCCTGAGAGGTCAGATCTCAGTCACCTCGGCTGGAAATGATTCATTCGTTTGTTCCTTTTTATATTTCTGGTTACAGGTGTATTGTAATATGATCGGGGGAGTTGAGGGGACCTCCTACTCAAGTGTATATAAGACTGTATTCTTGTTCTAATAAAGTTATATTCCTGGTGGACTCCAGGACTGGTCTTGTCTGGTTCTTGGGGTTCCTATAGTCGGATCCATTGATTCCATGTTCCTGCAGGCTCGTGTTGTATGTTTGGCTGTAATATCTGAAGGACCAGACTGTAGGAGGTGGTATATGACGGAAGCACTCAGCAGAGTGTAGGGACATTCTGTGACATTGGTGGCAGCAGTGAGACGCTTCCTGCAGTCTGGGACATCCAAATCTCCACCTGGATCCAAGGTCCGGGTGAGAGGAGGAGAGGTACAGATACCAGCCGACATGGAAGAGGAATTCAGGAGGTTGCGAGAAATGCAGCTACAGCACAGAGGACCAGTATTGGAGCAGGTCCTGCTGGGATGGTTTGATTCTATCTGCTGGGAACTCTGGAAGGAAGCGCTAGTCCATGAGCAGCGCCACCAGGGAAAAGTTCTCCCCTCCATCCAGGAAAGGTCCTGGTCGCAATATGGATTGCGGGGGATGTTTTTGGAAGAAAAACCGCACAAGGAGCAGACAGCTGAATTAAAGTGGAGCTCCAGCCAAAAATGAAATTTCCTCTTTAAGTGATGGTGACCCCCTGAGATGCCACATTTGGCATGCCTTTTTTGGGGGCGGCAGGGGGTGTGGATAACCAGCTTTTATGGGCACCCAGCTCCCACTTCCTCCATGGTGCCAGAATTAAGTTCCTGTCTCTCCCCTCCAATCTTCTGGGACACGTCACAAGAGCAACAATGTCCTAAACTTCTTTTAACCCATTCCCGCCGAGCGTACGCAGATGTGTGTACTCGGCTTTCGGGGGGTTACACCGGGATGATGCCCGCAGCTGCAGGCATCATCCCAGTACAGTTTTGTAGAGCCGGCGATCGGCTTTCCAGGTATAACAACTGATGTGGCTAAAAGCTGCTCGGCTGTTATACTGGAGCAGGGAAAGGGGACACCCCCCCCCCCCCCCGCCTCCCACCGCTCTTACATGGCGTCCCGTCCAACCGGGAGCTCCAAACTGCGTCGCACCACTTCCGGTGGCTAGGGACAGACTGGAACGAAGTCGGAAACATATCTTGTATAAATATATACAGTATTCAAATTCTGCGTTTTCAGCGATCTGAATACTTTGAAGTGCAATGGAGGGATTGAAGGTCTCTTAGACCCCAATCCCCTCCATAAAGAGGACCCATCACTTCCTATTACTGTCACATGGGATATTTACATTCATTATAGACCCCGGATCTCTCCATAAAGAGGACCTGTCACCTCCTATTACTGTCACACGGGATGTTTAAATTAATTATAGACCCCAGATCTCTCCATAAAGAGGACCCGTCACCTCCTATTACTGTCACACGGGATGTTTACATTCATTATAGACCCCGGATCTCTCCATAAAGAGGACCCGTCACCTCCTATTACTGCCACATGGGATGTTTACATTCATTATAGACCCCGGATCTCTCCATAAAGAGGACCCGTCACCTCCTATTACTGCCACATGGGATGTTTACATTCATTATAGACCCCGGATCTCTCCATAAAGAGGACCCGTCACCTCCTATTACTGTCACATGGGATATTTACATTCATTATAGACCCCGGATCTCTCCATAAAGAGGACCAGTCACCTCCTATTACTGTCACATGGGACAAATACATACTTTTGTGCAGCACTTTCTTGATTCTTCTGTACTGATCGTGGTCCCTCAATTTGAGGTTTGACCATCGTTTCCTTGGTTGATCCTTGGATTACCGTACCCCAAAATTCTTCGGCAGACTTTCACAAGTTTAGTCATGATCTTGGCCTTTCTCACATTCCCATCATAGTTGGCCCTCTTAAAGATGTCCACCATCTCTATAAAGTCCATATTAGAGGCCTTAAATATCCTCTGGGATCGGGACGTTCGTGGCTCCGGCCTTTGAACGTTGCTGCTCTCTGCATGCAGCTGTTGTTTCTCCGCCATGAGCTCTTCCACTGTACCGAAAGACAAGGGGCGGGGAATAGACTAGAAAGAAGGTCAGGGGCGGGCGGAGTTTCACGCATGCGCAGTGTATATAAAGCGTAACACGCGTGTGTCAATGTACAGTCTGAGTAGAGGAAGGTGTATCAGAAGCGCCAATCGTTCTAAAAAAGGGACAGTTTTAACTTGGTGCATCAGTGGCCTATACTGATTCTAGATTGAGGCCTAAATTGGGTCACGATTAGAGGGTTTGTCTTGTGTTGTGTCTTGCAGAGCAAATGGTAAACCACCCCTTTTTATAACAATAAACCAAAGAGGAAGGCAGTGCTGGATCAATTGCTGAAATTTGTGAAGCCGGTGATCCTCACGGCAGACATCGCCTATTTTAAGGCCCTAATTGGTGGCATGAGGAGCACTTATATTAGGGAGCTCAAGAAGGTCAGGTCAGGCCAGACTGAACCCAGGTCAGCACTCTCCAATCGTCCTTCAAGGCTCCCCCCAACTGAGGCTTCTAACGTCCAACCTGGGCCTTCCAGCCAGGAAGAAGTGGAGGAGCCCAGCTTGAGCCAGGTATAGCATTGTTCAACATATTTCTAGTCAAATAATTAATGTTGTTATTGATCAGTAATTTCTGATTTTATAAAGTGTTTTACGTATCAATAGACCGTAGTGGCCATAAATGATTGGGACAAGACTGAAAAATGCTGGGGTCAGAATGATAGTCTTTTCTATTTATTAACATTCAATTTGCCACAGTCATGAGCTGAAAAAGAGAGAGGGAGAGAGAGAGAGAGAGAGTGTGTGTGTGTGTGTGTGTGTGTGTGTGTGTGTGTGTGTGTGTGTGTGTGTGTGTGCTGAACCAAAAACTAAAACGATGTCCCTTTTTCATACACAGGAAAGCCTCAGTCAGGAGGAGGCTGTGGAAAGTGGCAGCGTGGAGGAGGCTGGGCCAAGTAGCCTGCCCGAATCGCAGGTCCCTCCCCCTCTGCCTTCCAAAAAAAAAGTGCCAGTAAGAGGAGTAACCTGGAGGAGGCAGCAATTGGAGGCTACTGCGGCCCTCACACCCCCCCACCCCAATAATGAAGATGACTATGCCTACATGGCAGCCTGCAAAATGCTGGAAATGGAGGAGGGCCAACGCCTCTTATGTGAGGAAGTTATGTTACAAGCCCTAAATAAGTGGTTGAGGGACGAACTTGCAAGCCGAAGCCACGTTTGAGTTCAACCATGGTCCTCCTCCTGCCACAACGCCAGAGCCAGAGCCTGGAAGGAAGCGTGTAAGGAAGACCAGAGAGTGATGGTCTGGGGTCAGTCTGGTCTGACAAGACGCAGGCTCTTGTATGACCACAGCACGGGGACAGATATGTTATCTGCTGCTGTCCCTGATCTCTTGTAGTCCTGGACCAGATTATGCTCACTATTATAAGGACTCCTCATGCCAACAATTTTGGCTGGCAAATAGATGTGTGCCCTGGGCTACGAAGGCTTCGCTAATTTCACCAGTTTCTCCAGCGTTGCCTTCCTCTCTATTTTGTTATGACCCAGAATAAATGGCTATTTATTTTTGACAAATACTTGGCTATGTGTTTTACTTCAAAAAGCACAGTTTGTCTTTTTGAAATGTACCTGCCTACTCAAAAAACAATGTCAAATTAACAAGGGACACCAACCAACCTCCTTTGAGGTTAAAAAATAAAAGATAATAATGGTGTTGTGGTAACTTGACATGAAACTAAAGAATTATGGAGATCACTAAAAAAAAAAAAACTATAACCAAAAATTCGAAACCTTTTTATGGAGATCTGACAAAAACAAAAACTAAAAAAATATATATTCATAAGAAATCAGGTTGTCAGAATATGAGCAGCAAAACAACTTCATTCTTCTAGCATTCTAAAGAAGAGAATGCGCTGCATTAAAAAATTTCAAATTTTGCAGCGTGATGAATGTGCTGTCTCCATTACGAACGCTCGTTTTACCAGACCGAGCTCTTCCGTCTCGTAATTGATTCTGAGCATGCTTGGAACTTTGTGCGTCGCAAACTGTGTACACACAATCGGACTTTACGACAACGGATTTTGTTGTTGGAAAATTTGAGATCCACATCTCAAATTTTATGTTGTCAGAAATTCCGACTGAAAATGTCTGATGGAGCCCACACACGGTCGGATTTTCCAACAAAAAGCTCCCATCAAACATTTTCCGTCGGAAAATCCGACCGCGTGTATATGGCATAACAGTGTGCTTTGCCCCCCTGCACCTGCATCTATAGACGCGGAGGTCTTATGGCAGATGCAGCAAGTGCTGACTTGCCTCGACAAACCTCTTTCTGTACAGGATGATCTTTGATGGAGGAATGTCTGTTCAGCAGCTGGATGAGGGTACGGGAGATAGAGCAACCAGCTCATCTCTCCAGCAGAATGTATGGATTTATTTTCATCAGAGGATGTCATGAATAAGTCACCTGCCCAAGTGTTGGCACTGAGTCCAAAGACCACCAGCCCATGCCGCGGACTTTCAGCAATTGCAGAGATTGGGGATTTAATAGAATTTTCTGTAGAGGAGGGACCACCTAGCGAATCCCCAGCAGAAGTACTGTCAGCAGGACAGAGTACTGCAGACCCCTGCTGCTACCCGTGGCAGTTTCAGAGGTGAGAAGGTAGTGGTTCTTCTTCCCTAGTGGATTTCAGAGATGCAGGGAGGGGAAGTAGCCATTCCCCCTCTCCAACAAGGATTTGTGCATCTGGGAGACGATACCAGAGAAGAGGAGTTCCAGCAGCAGATGTCGCTCCAGTATGATGACACCAACACTGCTGAATAGTGATGGCCGAACGGTTCGCCCGGCGGTCGTTTCGTGGCGAATTTCAGCTGTTCGCGGTCCGCCCGATCGGTGGACTATTGCCGCCGTTCGCCCGGCGGACTTCCGTGTTTACTGTGTAAAAGAACTTTGACCTATGATGACACATCCATCATGGGGTACAGGACAGCCAATTGAGACATTACAGCACATGGACACTTGGACATTCCCCCTAACTTATAAATAGACCCGATCCGGCGGCTATTTTACATTCTTTCTTCTGTCACTATAGGGAGAGGTTGCAGTGACCCAAATCGCTAGCTATTTGGTACACAAGTTCTTTTCAGGACTGGTATAGGTGTTAGGTGTAGTTCAGGATCTAGGTTTGAGGCAGTGCTGTGCTAGTGATTGTTGTAGCAGCCTGAGTGTCTTTTGTCAGTGTAGAGAAAGGGACAGGACGCTGTGTGCTGCAGGGACAGTCAGTTTAGTCATTAGCTGTTACTATCAGGTCCACAAAAGTGCTATTCCAGTTATTGTTCCAGCAGCCTCTGTTTTGTCAGTTTATATAGGGACAGGCAGGAAGCTGTGTGTGAGGCAGTGAGGGTCAGTTTAATCAGTAGCTGTTATTATATTGGATCCACAAAGGTTCTTTTCAGGACTGGTATCAGTGGTATGGTAATAGGCTTGTACACGTATAATATTCTTTCTTCCAAATAAAGAAAGAATATTATACTTGACTGCTGCCCTTCTGCTGCAGTCTGCTAATCATTCACAACCTACTTGTTCCACAAAGGTCCTTATAAGGACTGGTAACCTGGTGTAGGGTGCTACAGTACATAGGGTTGAGTGAGGTACAGTCTACTATTCCGTAAGGACTGGTATAGGTCCACAATACATAGGGTTAAGGTGCACTACTGCTGACCGCTGCCCTATACTGCAGCAGTCCTTTATCAGTATAGGGACTGACGTACAGTCTGCTAATCAGTCACACATAACCTACTTGTTCCACAAAGGTCCTTATAAGGACTGGTAACTTGGTCTAGGGTGCTACAGTACATAGGGCTGAGTGAGGTACAGTCTGCTATTCCATAAGGACTGGTATAGGTCCACAATACATAGGGTTGAGGTGCACTACTGCTGACCGCTGCCTTATACTGCAGCAGTCCTTCATCAGTATAGGGACTGAGAGTTTTGTCACAGGGTCATTTAAAAAATGACAGGCAGAGGAAGAGGCAGGCCCTTCTGCAGGGGTGGTAGGGGTAGGGCAGGAGCAACAGGCTTGAGCCAAAGTGGGAAGTTGCAGAAGGTGCGTTCAATTACTTTAAAGGACGCACCAGACTTAGTTGAGTGGCTCACTCAGCCTTACTCTTCTGCACCCTCCTCATCCTCTCGATCTGCACCCTCTTCTTCACTCTCTATGTGCACCCCCAAAGACACCACCACCACCACATACCTTCCGCTTGAGTCACGGGAATAATTTTCCGATCCATATTGAGACATTTCTGATGCGCAGCCACTCTTGGTATTGGATCAGGAAGAGGAGGTAGCAACAACCGCTACACAGCAGTCTGACGACAGTACCCAGATCAACCCAAGGAGGAGGTTGGTCCCCGGTGTTGCTGCCTACTCCGAGATCTCTACTTATAGCGGGGGGGAAGGTGACGTCGATGATGACGTGTCTAGTGATGTCACGTGGGTGTCCACAAGAGAGGAAGAGGAGGGGAGTTCAGAGGGAGATATGGACCAGCAGATAGGGAGGAGAAGCAGGAAGAACTTACATTGCACAGGAGGGAAAAAGCAGACTGCAAGTGTATCAGGAGCGAGTCATCGACCATGTACGGTCACATCTGGCGCTCCCAGGACACCGGCACATGGCTCCGCAGTGTGGGCTTTTTTACTGTGTCCGCTGCTGACAATAGCGTTGCCATCTGCAATCTTTGCAGTCAACGCGGTAAGCCCAACACTCATCTAGGGACGACCGCCTTAAGAAGGCACATGAGCAGCCATCACCGAGCCCAGTGGGAGCAATGGAACACACAAAGCCACACTCCAGGCTCTCACCGTTCAGCCTCGTTGTCTTCTTCTCATTCTCCTCTCTCCTCACAATTGTCCTCCACTCCACCTTCCATCACGCCAAGCTTACGTTTTTCTGCAAAAGGGCAGGCTTCCGTGGGCCTAATGTTCAAGCGTAAAAAAAATGACGCCGGATAACCCTCTTGCCCAACGGTTGACAGCTGGCTTGTCAAAACTCATAGCCTGCCAACTACTGCCATATAAACGGGTGGACTCGGAGGCCTTTCGCAAATTTGTGGCCATTGGAACATCACAATGGAAGGTCCCAGGAAGGAAGTATTTCTCACAGAAGGGCATTCCAGAGCTATATGGCCATGTTCAGCGGCAAGTGAATGTATCTCTGGCACACAGTGTCGGTGCCAAGATACATCTGACCACAGACACGTGGTCTAGCAAACACGGGCAGGGAAGGTATATCACTTTTACTGCCCACTGGGTGAACCTTCTGACGGCCGTCAAGCATGTAACCCGTGGCACCCGTGTAGATTTGGTTTTACCGCCACGGATTGCATGCAGGCCTGTCTCATCTTCTCCTCCTCCTCCTCCTCCATCCTCCTCCCTCTCCTCCTCGACTGACTCCTCCTTTTCCGCTGCTAGTGTCTCTTCCGCTGCGCCGTCCAAGCTCCCCAGAACCTGTTCGACATGCCAGGTGAGACGTTGCCATGCCGTGCTGCGTCTGTTGTGCCTGGAAGCCAAGAGCCACACTGGCCCGGCACTCCTTTCAGCTTTGCGTTCACAGGCAGATCAGTGGCTAACACCGCTCAATTTGATAGTTGGTAAAGTGGTGTGTGACAATGGTGCCAATCTGCTTAGCACATTGAAACAGGGCAAAATGACGCATGTGCCATGCATGGCACACGTCTTAAACTTGGTCGTGCAGCGATTCGTTGTCAAATACCCTGGGGTCCAGGACATCTTGCGGCAGGCATGGAAAATCTCGGCCCATTTCAGAAGATCTTACACGGCCATGGCTCGCCTTGCTGACATTCAGCGGCGACACAATCTGCCAGTCAGATGTCTTATTTGCGATTGCCCGACACGATGGAACTCAACCTTCTATATGCTTGATAGGCTGCTCCAGCAGAAACGTGCAGTTAACGTCTACCTGTATGAACTCTGCGGCAGAACAGGTTCTGGGGAGCTGGGTTTTTTTTCACCACGCCAGTGGCTGCTCATGCGCGATGCATGCAGACTTCTGCGGCCATTTGAGGAGATCACCAAACTGGTCAGTCGCAGCCATGGCGCCATCAGTGACATGGTACCTTATGCCTTCTTTCTGGAGCGTGCATTGCGTCGTGTCATTGATCAGGCTGTGGAGGAGCAGGAGCGGGAAGATGAGGAAGTCGCAATGCTGGATGAATTCCCGGGGGGGCTACTCTATCTGAGACAAGTCAACAGGAGTCTGAAGAGGAGTCAGAGGAGGATGGTGCTGGGGTGGATGAGGAGGAGCAAGAAGAGCCTGCTTTAAACCTTTCTGGGACCCCTGTTGTTGTGCGTGGATGGGGAGAGGAGAATGAAGAGGACGACTGTCAGGGAAATAGGCGTAACCTTGCGAGGTACGATCGTGTTAACGCGCGTCAGCGCTCACGGAGGCGCAATGTGGACGTTACACGTCGTAGGCGTACGAACGCGATGGCGCGCTCACGACGTAACCCAAGCACCGTGCCTATTTAAACGTTCACCTGACAGTGCCGCATCGCTGGATTATCATCAGCTTCTCCTGTGTACCTGTGCCTGTTATCCCTGCTGTTTGATCTCCTGTTACCGACCCGGCTTGTTTGACCTGCTTCTGCTACTCTCCTGGCTCCGACCTCTGGCTTGTACCCGGCATTCCTTGTCTGCTCCCGGCACCCGACCTCAGCTTGGCTTGGCTTCTGCTTCCCGGTCCCCAGCTCAGGACCCATTGCTCTGACCTCCGGATTGATCTCCCGTGTTTGACCTTCGGCCTGGCCTTGACCCTGCCTTGGACTTCCTTGCACAGTTGCCTCCAGAGACTGGTCTTCTCAGCTTTTCCATCTACTGCTGCTACCCGGCAACCTGTGCTACTGTGGGCACTGCATCCCTGTGTCATCTTCAGGGTTGTACTGCACTCGGCCGCAAGGGGAGCCCTCTCAGCATCTCGGCCTCCTTACCTCGTTATTGACAACGACATTATCCTGGATGATGAGCAGGAGCCAGGCCACCACACCGCTTCCAGTTTAGTGCAAATGGGGGCCTTCATGCTCCAGTGTTTTAATAGGGACCCCCGTATAAAAAGCATAAGGGTCAAGGACCAGTACTGGGTGGCAACGTACTTGGACCCCCGGTACAAACACAAAATGGCGGAAATGTTACCGCCGTCGCAGAGGGCTGTCAGAATGCAGCACTTCCAGGCCTTGCTTCGAGAAATGCTGCATTCTGCTTTTGCGTGCGCTGGCAGAGGATCAATTCCCACTCCCAGAGAAGGAGTTGCGGGTACCAATCCAACAGCGCTTGCAAGAAGAGGCCGGTTTGAAGATGTGTTGGTGACTTCGGATATGAGGTCATTCTTTCAGCCGACCCATCGACGGGTGTCATCCGGATCCAGCATCAGGGAACGCCTAGACCGTCAGGTGTCCGACTACATCGGGTTAACGGCCGATGTGGACGCTCTGAGGAGTGATGAACCCCTGGACTACTGGGTGGGCAGGCTTGACCTCTGGCCAGAGCTTGCCCAATTTGCAATCGAACTGTTGGCTTGCCCCTCGTCCAGTGTCCTGTCCGAAAGGACGTTCAGCGCAGCAGGGGGGATCGTGACCGATAAGCGTACTCGCCTAGCTCACAACAGTGTTAACTACCTCACATTTCTAAAAATGAATGAGGCATGGATCTCGGAGGAATTCAACACATGTGACCAGTAGACCATGTATGTCTATAAACAATTTTTTTAATCGAGCACACAGACCTTCTTTCTTCATTTGGCTCACTTCCTTGTCCAAAAAAAGCACACCGTACTATATGCCCGTACCCTCCTCTTTGAAGAGGTTGAGCGGTGTCATATTTCTACTGGGGCTGCTTATTATGAGGGGCTCCCACCATCCCTGTGCTGTGCTGACTTCCTCCTGGGGCTGCTTATTATGAGGGTCTCCCACCATCCCTGTGCTATGCTGACATCCTCCTGGGGCTGCTTATTATGAGGGGCTCCCACCATCCCTGTGCTATGCTGACTTCCTCCTGGGGCTGTACCTCTGCTGTGCATATTATGAGGGGCTCCCACCATCCCTGTGCTATGCTCATTATGAGGGGCTCCCACCATCCCTGTGCTATGCTGACTTCCTCCTGGGGCTGCTTATGGTGCAGGTGTCAGTGCTGTATATCGCGGTGCTGATGTCAGTACTCTCTATCACAGTGCTGCTGTCAGTGCTGTATATCATGGTGCTGGTGTTAGAGAGCACTGACATCAGCAGCATGACATAAAGCACTAACACCAGCACCGTGATATACAGCACTGACATCAGCAGCGTGACATACAGCAATGACACCTGCAGCGTGACATACAGCAATGACACCTGCACCGTGATAGAGAGCACTGACATCAGCAGCGTGATAGTGCTTTATGTCACGCTGCTGATATCACGCTGCTGATGTCAGTGCTCTCTATCACGGTGCAGGTGTCATTGCTGTATGTCACGCTGCAGGTGTCATTGCTGTATGTCACGCTGCTGATATCACGCTGCTGATGTCAGTGCTCTCTATCACGGTGCAGGTGTCATTGCTGTATGTCACGCTGCTGATGTCAGTGCTCTCTATCACGGTGCTGGTGTCATTGCTGTATGTCACGCTGCTGATGTCAGTGCTCTCTATCACGGTGCAGGTGTCATTGCTGTATGTCACGCTGCTGGTGATCATCTCCTGGACCCTCTTCTTTGCCTACCCTGGTCCCTGACCTTCCCTCTCCTCCATTGCCTTCATGCGCTCCACAGTCCTGAATTGTCACAACAATTTCCCATATAAAAAAAGAATGCTTGTAGTTGTCGATCCCAGATTCACCTCATACATGTGTTATGTCATTGGCCATGTGGTGGGACTATGTTTGCACAGCTATTAATTATTTTGTGGCTGCAAATTTGACCTGTAGGTTTGCGAAGTTCGCCTCCCATTGAAGTCAATGGGGCCCGCCGCGAACGTTCCGGTTCGCGAACTATCGGCTGCGGTCCGCGTTCGCGAAACATCCCGTCGGAAGTTCGTCCATCACTACTACTGAAGTGCTGGCAACTGCACATAGGGTCCAAGATCTCTGCCCCACCCCTGAGGCAGTTCCGGAGGAACAGGGTGAGGAGGTGCCGGTCACTCCCGAGCAGCAGATCAGGATCCAGGGGGAGAAGGGAGAGGAAGTTGTCATCTTCCCTCCCCAACAGTCAGCCGGAGCGGATAATAGCTGAAGCGCTAACAAGGCTGAATGCTACTGGCCTCTGCACACAACAATCCACTCCGCAGGAGCTCCAGGGAGAGCATGCAATTGGTACCTCACAACTGCAGCTTGATCTGGTGTCAGTGAATGTGCCTGTGGTCTCCACTAACAAACCCAGCAGAAGTTCTGGCAACAGGGCAGAGTGATGCCAACCTCTGCCCAGCACCGGCAACAATTGCGGAGTTCCAGGGAGCCGGGGTGGTCGGCCTTCCTCCCTGACGACAAGCTGATGTAGTGAAGCTTCTACTCCCATCTGAATTGCTGGCAACAGGGCAGAGTGCTGCCGGCCTCCGCCCAGCACCTACAATGTCTCCACAGCTTCAGGAATCTCGGCCAATGTCCCTCTTATGTCTAAGTTACCTTGTGTCTATTAAGCCGCATACACACGATCAGAAAATCCACCGGACAATCTGCCCGTGTGTGGGCTTCGGCGGACTTAGAAAGTAGTTTTGACTCAAATTGTCTGGCCGTCTTTGTGCTAGTCCGCAATGAACGGACTTTCCCACACACGGAGAAAAGACTGTTCATTTTGAACGTGGCTCCAGGTAGCCGGGACTAGCGAAAGAAGTCAATGTCGTTGCCTTCGGCGGCGAGATTGACACATCGCTGGCCCCGTCACGCCGGAAAAACGGTGTGGGGGTCCCCCCCAAGGTCCATATAAGACCCTTATCCGAGCACGCAACCCGGCTGGTCAGGAAAGGGGGTGGGGACGAGCGAGCGCCCCCCTCCTGAGCCGTACCAGGCCACGTGCCCTCAACATGGGGGAGTGCTTTAGGGAAGGGGGGCGCTGCGGCCCCCCCCACCCCAAAGCACCTTGTCCCCATGTTGAGGACAAGGGCCTCTTCCCTACAACCCTGGCCGTTGGTTGTCGGGGTCTGCGGGTGGGGGCTTATTGGAATCCTGGAGCCCCTTTAATAAGGGGGCCCCCAGATACCGGCCCCCCACCGTATGTGAATGAGTATGGGGTACAATGTACCCCTACCCATTCACCTGGTGAAAAAAAAAAGTAAAAAAAAAAAAACACACAAGGGTTTAAAATAATTTCTTGCACAGCTCCGGGGGTCTTCTTCCATCCTTGGGGGGGGGGGGGGGGGGGGGGGTCTTCTTGCCGGACTCCTCCGCTATCTTCGGAGCCCGGCTTTCTTCTTCGCCACCCGGGGGTCGTCTTCTGACTTCGGGGGTCTTGTCCCCCTCTTCAGTTCTTCTTGCCGGGCCTCCGCTCCTTCTTCCAGCTCTTTTACTAGCGGGGGCCCCGACTTCTCTTTTTCTTCTTCCTCTTCTTCTTCCTTGAGATATTGACTTGACGCTCTCTCTGGGATGCTGGGACTGTGACATCATAAGGGGCGGGGACATCACCCGGTGACCCCGCTCATTGTCCCTATATAAGTCGCCGCACACAGCGTCCCTGTCATTGCGGCCAGAGAGAGCGTCGAGTCAACATCTCAAGGAAGAGACATTGACTTCCTTCGCTAGTCCCGGCTACCTGTAGCCGCATTCAGAATGAATGGCCTTTCTTCCGTGTGTGGGCAAGTCCGTTCATTTCAAAATTACAGCGGACTCCCGCCATCCGGTTGTGTGTGTGTGTGTGTGTGGGCAGGTGCGCTCGTTCAGAAAGTCCGGTGGACTTTCTGGCGGTTTGTCCGCCAGACAGTCTGATCGTGTGTACGTGGCATTAGGGGCACAGGATGACCAAGCAAATGGGACAGTAATATTTATCCACAATATCTCCCAGGAAATATAAAAAGACTATTCCTGGTTTATTTGATACTGAACTCAACATGTTAATTGAAAGAGCTGATCACATTGGCCTCTGTACAATGTTGGCAATGGATAGTCTGCTACTAGTGGTCTCCTGCTATTGTGAGAGCGTGTCCTGTGTTTATAATGTTGTTTGTGTCTTCTGACATAGAAGACAGCAAAGCTGACCTGAAAGGTCAGGCCAGTTACCTAGGCTGGTTAAATGATTAGTTAATTAGCTCATGTTAATGTGTGTTTCTTGTTACAGTTGTATTGTTAGAAATAATATGATGAGGAGGGGAACCTCCTACTCAAGTGTATAGAAGACTGTATTCGTGTTCTAATAAACAGTTCTATTTCTGGTGCACTCCAAAACTGGTGTTGTCTGGTTCTTGGGGTTACTATAGAGAGATCCATTGATTCCATGTTTCTGCGGGCTAGTGTTGTACGTTTGGCTGTAATATCGGATATCTGAAGGTCCAGACTGTAGGAAGCAGTGTACTGCTGAAAGCACTCAAGCGGAGTGTTGGGACGTTCAGTGACATTCCCTATAGTCTGCTCAGTACATCTCTTTCCTCCTCGCAGTAAAATGGTCCATTTCATGGGCACTGGTGAGGCTGCATTTCATGGGCACTGGTGAGGATGCATTGATCTTCTGCATCATGTCTGCACAGTCTCTAATCATCTCTTCTATATGTTTGATGGGATCTGCTGGGGGGGGTCGTCTCTAATGGGCACTGGTGAGGCTGCATTAATGGGCACTGGTTACCTACAGGGAGTTGGGAGAGGTAGATCCTTACCTACAGGGAGTTGGGAGAGGTTGGTCCTTGCCTATAGGGAGCTGGGAGAGGTAGGTCCTTCCACATTTTGTCATGTTACAACCAAAAAACACAAATGTATTTTATTGGGATTTTATGTGATGGACCAACACAAAGTGGCTTATGATTGTGAAGTGGAAGGAAAATGATACATTATTATCTGAAAAGTGTGGGGGGCATTTTGTACTCAGCCCCCTTTACTCCGATACCCCCAACTAGAATAAATATAGTCCTCCTGTGTGTCGTTTAATCTCAGTAAAAATACAGCTGTTCTGTGAAGCCCTCATAGGTTTGTTAGATAACCTTAGTGAGCAAACAGCATCATGAAGGCCAAGGAACACACCAGCCAGGTCAGGGATAAAGTTGTGGAAGTACTGCAAACCTACCACTGATGTGATCTGGATGAGGCATGAATGCGCATGGATGAGGCCTGGATTGGCACGGATCAGTGCTGTGGGCACTTCAGTTCCCGCTGCAGTGGCTCCCTCCTCTCCTCACACGGTGTACTGATCGGTGAGAGGAGAGAGCTGAACAGGATATGTGCCGGTGTGTTGACAAGTGATCGCTCTTTCATTGGACTCACTCATATCTTGATGCTCAGGGTCCAGAGGAGCCGGTGATCAGACACTTCTGGGTGTGTTCCCAAGGGGGCACACGGCAAGTGCGAGTTCAGGACGTCACTGTATGCCCTCCCAGATCTACCCAGTCTGCAGGAGGAAAACTGTATTCCCTCTCCAACCCAGTCTGCAGGAGGGCCACCATGTTCCCTCTCCGACCCAGTCTGCAGGAGGGCCACCATGTTCCCTCTCCGACCCAGTCTGCAGGAGGGCCACCATGTTCCCTCTCCGACCCAGTCTGCAGGAGGGCCACCATGTTCCCTCTCCGACCCAGTCTGCAGGAGGGCCACCATGTTCCCTCTCCGACCCAGTCTGCAGGAGGGCCACCATGTTCCCTCTCCGACCCAGTCTGCAGGAGGGCCACCATGTTCCCTCTCCGACCCAGTCTGCAGGAGGGCCACCATGTTCCCTCTCCGACCCAGTCTGCAGGAGGGCCACCATGTTCCCTCTCCGACCCAGTCTGCAGGAGGGCCACCATGTTCCCTCTCCGACCCAGTCTGCAGGAGGGCCACCATGTTCCCTCTCCGACCCAGTCTGCAGGAGGGCCACCATGTTCCCTCTCCGACCCAGTCTGCAGGAGGGCCACCATGTTCCCTCTCCGACCCAGTCTGCAGGAGGGCCACCATGTTCCCTCTCCGACCCAGTCTGCAGGAGGGCCACCATGTTCCCTCTCCGACCCAGTCTGCAGGAGGGCCACCATGTTCCCTCTCCGACCCAGTCTGCAGGAGGGCCACCATGTTCCCTCTGACCGTTGCCCTGTACAAGATTAATATTGCACCTTTCCATCCACTCCAGAAGGGAAGCTTTATTGTCCTTATTCAGAGAAGTAATCCAAACCTCGCTCTCTCAGCGTTCATCACGTTGTTGTCCATCATTAGAGATTGATCTGCTCTCTCCATGGGCCATAATCCAAAAGCCCTTGTCCTAATTGGGTCTGTCACAGTAGTCCATTACCTTTTTGGAGCTGTGTGGTTAGGTTATTATAGGGAACTGTCACTGTGTTGCTGGTTTACCTGCATTTAGCACCCTGCACCTGCAGATGGCACTATAACCCAGGGGATCTGATGGACCATTTCTATCAATGGTGATGTCTCTGTGATCACGTCTGACAAATGTAATGTTTTGTCAGAAGTTCAGCAATGATCGGGCTGCCATCATTATATGAGATTGGACCTCCAGGACACTCCATCTCGCTATTCCCTCTCCCATTATTGTCCGGATTTCCTGACTCTGCCCACTTCCCCAGTGATCTGTATAATGTATAAATCACTATAAATGTAACCTAGAACTACATTCCTAGGAACACACCATCTGTTCAGTCACAGGATCCCCAACCCCCAGCTTGGAACTCCAACCCAATCCTCAGTCAAAGCTTGGATCCCCAATCCAAGCTTGGAACTACAACCCGATACCCAATCCAAGTGTAGCACTGGCCCCCGAAGGAGCTGCTGGTTTTATTGGGCTTACCGTAACCTTCTTGACCTCATCTCCACCTAGGGTTTCTCCTGGTAGATGGCCCAAAGAAATGCAGAAACTGACACTAGATCTTCTTTTAGGTTATTTATTTAGAAGATAAAACAGTTTCTTAATGAAGGGTAGAGGGTTTAGGAGAAAGTTCAGGTACTTTTGGACTGCAAAAAAATAGTAAGTCTTATAGAAGAAATCCAGAGAATAACTGTTTCACAGCTGGATTCTCACAACCTCCAGATAGACCTCCTCTCACTAGGCCTAGCAGCCGGCAGGGTGTTAAGTAAAGCAAAATCTCTGCCACAGACTTGAGCGCAACCAAGGGTCATAGACAAATTTAGAGAACTATCATACGGTACCAGTATCTCTCAGCCGGTCCCGCGATAAGGTATGAATGTGAGTCCATGAAGTGTCCTTCAACTGAGCCTCCAGGCTCTTTCAGAGAAACCAGCCTTGTGCATGGCCTCCTCCTCAAGAGTCCTTCCCTGGATGCTTCTCCAGTTGCTAGGCCTCTCCTTAGATGAGATGGCACCGGACCACCTTTGAATCCTCAGGCTTCGATATCCAGTCAGGCCTGTCCCTGCAGTTACTTTTCTCTCGGGCTATCCAGCCCCGAGACTTGGAATTGTATGGATCCACACCCCAGGCCAGGAGGGCTATTGGGGCTGTTCAGGAGGACCAGGACTAAACAGACAGAAAATATCTTCTGGACCGGAACCCCAAAGCACGTGATGTCAGAACCTTCAATACCACCTCTCAGAGTGCACAGCAGGAGACTCCCACTGGGCTGGTTCCGAGAAAACCTGGCACTCAATACACTCAGCTAAACTGTGTTCTATCACTTACCCGCATTGACAGACTGGTACTAAAACCATAATTGAGCAAAATTAGCCCCAAAACCCAACTGTGGTTTCAGGAATATTAATTTTCAAAAACATATAGCGCATGCTCGTCAGGAGCTGGAGCTACACAAGCTTGGAACTACAACCGATCCCCAATCCAAGCTTGGAACTACAACCCAATCCAAAGCTTGGAACCCCAGCCAAAGCTTAGGATGCCAACCCAACCCTCAACCAAACCTTGGAAGCAGAGGCGTAACTAGAAACCTCAGGGCCCCGATGCAAGAAATCAGGAAGGCCCCCCCCGAAAAGCATGATTTTGATACTATATTTTTTTCCACTGTAGAACAAAGTAAAACATTTCTGTGCAGCCTGTGTCCCGAGTGAAACCTGTGTCACCAGTGCAGTGGTGGTACTGGAGGGGGGATGGTGGTCCTGGAGAGGGGTGGTGGTCCTGGAGGTGGGTGGCGGTGGTGGTACTGGAGGGGGTTGGCGGTGGTCCTGGAGAGGGGTGGCAGTGGTACTGGTGGCGGTGGTGGTACTGGAGGGGGGTGGCAGTCCTGGAGAGGGGTGGCGGTGGTACCAGAGGTGGGTGGCGGTGGTACTGGAGGGTGGGTGGTGGTACTGGAGGAGGGTGGCGATGGTACTGGAGGTGGGTGGCATGGTGGTAGTACTGGAGAGGGGTGGCAGTGGTACTGGAGAGGCATGGTGGTCCTGGAGAGGGGTGGCGGTGGTACTGGAGGTGGGTGGCATGATGGTGGTACTGGAGAGGGGGTGGCGGTGGTACTGGAGGTGGGTGGTGGTGGTACTGGAGAGGGGTGGTGGTGGTCCTAGAGGTGGGTGGCACGGTGGTAGGGGTGGCGTGGTACTGGACATCAGGGTTCACAGAGGGCCCCCTTACATCAGGGTCCCCAGAGAGCCCCCCCTTACTTTAGGGTCCCTAGACAGTCACCCCCCCTTTAAAGAGGTTTCTCTGTACCTTGCTGGACTCCGATGTGCACCTTGGCCCCCAGCAGATCTCTGTAACCCCCCCCCCCCGCACCTGGGGGGAGGCAACGATCAGCAGCGGATGTTGATGAGCGGCGGGATCTTCCTGAGTCTGCACACACTGGAGAGGGGTCAGCACGGCTGATCTGCTCCCCCTTCGGCCCCCCTCCCCTCCTCTCCTGTGTTCTCCGCGGGAAATGTGAGCTTGTTAGCTTCGCACCTGAATGCCCGCGGAGAACACAGGAGAGGAGGGGAGGGGGGCCGAAGGGGGAGCAGATCAGCTGTGTTTTGTGTTTCCTGGGAGAGAGAATGAGGGAAAATTAAACGTCAGTCCCGGTGTCTCTGGATCTGCGCTGCTGTTAAATGACAGACAGGCTCTCCACTCGCAGCCCCGTGGATAGCAACCACGCTGGGCCCCCCCCACAGTGATGGAATTCCAGGGCCCAGTCGCAACTGCGACTGTTGCGACCCTGATAATTCCGTCACTGCTTGGAAGCTCTTTCTTTATTGAAGCCCCCAATTCTCTCCACAAACTTGAATGGTAAAACCTGGCAGTTCTGTATAGTCGGCTGCTGGAATAAGGAGTATGTAGTATGGCCCTACGGAACCTCCAATTATCTCTATTCCTTGTGTAGCGGCCAGCTCCTGAAGAGCATGCACTATATGTTTTTAAATTTTTAATGTTACACCTAAATTGCAGTTTAGCTTGGGAATAATTGTTCCAAATTTTGACCTCAGCTTCAGTCTGACTGGACTGTGGGGTGTTCGGCCTGGCCATAGGGGGCACTGTCTCTTCTGGCAGGCATAGAAACACAGTCTGGTGTGGTTCTTTAAGGTTACTTTTGGAGCCCGCCCAGTGGGAGTGCCACTCTTACTGTGCTTTCTGGGAGAGGGTACTTAAGATGCGGATGTCACGTGGTTCGGGGTTTCCGGTCCAGAAGTATGTTCTGACTCCATGGTCCTGGTCCTCCTGACCAGCCCCCAGGAGGGCTATGGCCTGGGGTGCGGTTCCACCCGACTTTATGCCTCAGGGCTGCCTAGCCTGAGGCAAGGAAACTAAGGAAATTATTCGGAGCTGGTCCGGTGCCGTCTCCCATCGTGGAGAGGCCCAGCAACTTTGTAGCTATCCAGGGGAGGACTCTTCAGAAAAAGGCCACGCATGGGTTAGCTTCTTAGCAAGAGTCTGGTTGGGCTGAAGTACCTAAGTGAATCCAGTTTCATGGGTATCACCAAACTGTCTGAAAGATACTGGTATCACACGAATGTTCTACAAGTCCTAGTTTCCTGAATGTCCTACAACAACGTCTGTGGCAGAGACTTCTTTCTGATATAAGCACCTCATTGGCTGCTAGGCCTTGTGAGAGAGGGACTATCCAACTTGAGTGAACATCCAGCTGTGACTGGCTATTCTCTGGATTCAGTCAAAGTAAGCGACTTCTTTATTATTGACTTTGATACTAAGAGTACCTGAACTTTCTTCCTAACCCTCTGATCCTATACTAAGAGACTGTTCGTTAACTAAGTTTTTGCAAATAAAAATCCCTTTAAGCGGATCTGTTGTCAGTCTCTAAAGTTTCTGGGCATCTACCACGGGAAATCCCTAGACGGAAATCGAGGAGAAGAAGGTAACGGTAAGCCCAATCATACCAGCAGCTCCTTCAGGGGTTAGTGCTACACTTGCTCTCTGGTCACAAATCAATCATACTGTATACTGGTCACCAGGTCCTGACATGACACTCTGTGTTATTGAGTCTTACCCATGACCAGTATATAACCAAACTCCTCATTGTTCCTATTGTGGATTATTTACTGAATGGGTGCCTTGTTGAAGATATGGTACAATATTGAGGTATTCTGGGGTACAGTGAACAGTAATTTTGGGTTACATTATAGAGGATACAGCAGAGTTTGAGGTACAGTGTAGAGGCTAGGACAAAATGTGGGGTAGTGTAAAGAATAGGAAAAATTCAGGGTACAGGATAGGGCAGAGTTTGGGGTACAGTGTAGAGTAAAGGGAAAAAATTCAAGGTACAGTGTACTGTAGAGGATAGGACAGAATTTGGGGTACAACATGTAATATGAGACCTTATCAATAAAGAGGACACCAGTGAAGAGGTTGGTTAGGCTGTAATCTGTTGGCTTGTCATTACACAGAATGTCACATTTCAGGCCCCGTTCTCCGGGATGTCACATTTCAGGCCCCGTTCCCCGGGATGTCACATTTCAGGCCATGCTCGGACTACTTGGGATATGACGCGGCCTTGTCACTTGTATACATGTGAACCTTCCGGAAGTTTCTTGTTGCCAACAATCTGTGTGACATTCTGTGTCCACTCCAGGGTGTCAGGTGGTGGCTGCTGGAGGACCTCAGACTGACCCCGGGCGAGCTGGAGGGCGCTCACGTCTGAAATGCAGGAAAGACTTTCAGCTGCTTTGTCTATTAACCCCCAAAGTATCAGACTCTCACACTCACCTTCATGGCCCAAATCACGAGAGATCCATCCATTCCACTGCTGCTGAAGGAGAAATCGCCATCCCCTTCTCGGTCCAGGGCCAGGAGCTGGCTGCAGGAAGACAGCAGAGTGACAACCTATACAAGGATCTCTCTCTCTTCCCCACATATGGGTTCAAGGGCTTCTTTTACCAGGACACGGAGGACATACAAGGGGGGTCACTCCATTGAGGAGTTCGGGCTGGTGGGTTAGGTGATAGTGGGATGATTGGTGGCGGAGAGGAGTTAGTAAGGGTTAGGTGATAGTGGGATGAGTGTTGGGGGAGAGACGTTAGTAAGGGTTAGGTGATAGTGGGAGGAGTGGTGGCGGAGAGGAGTTAGTAAGGGTTAGGTGATAGTGGGATGAGTGTTGGGGGAGAGACGTTAGTAAGGGTTAGGTGATAGTGGGAGGAGTGGTGGCGGAGAGGAGTTAGTAAGGGTTAGGTGATAGTGGGATGAGTGTTGGGGGAGAGACGTTAGTAAGGGTTAGGTGATAGTGGGATGAGTGTGGGGGAGAGGAGTTAGTAAGGGTTGCGTGATAGTGAGATGAGTGTTGGGAGATAGGAATTAGTAAGGGTTGGGTGATAGTGGGATGAGGAGGGGATTTAGTAAGGGTAATGCATTCCTGAGATAAGTGTTGGGGTTTTGGGTTGTTGAGATGTTCGATTGAAGGGAAGAGTTACGTACCGGGAGAGCAGTAGAATTTGGGAGATAAGTGTTGGGGTTTTGGGGTGTTAGATTGAAGGGAAGAGTTAGGTTCCGGGAGAGCAGTAGAATTTGGGAGATAAGTGTTGGGGTTTTGGGGTGTTAGATTGAAGGGAAGAGTTAGGTTCCAGGAGAGCAGTAGAATTTGGGAGATAAGTGTTGGGGTTTTGGGGTGTTAGATTGAAGGGAAGAGTTAGGTTCCGGGAGAGCAGTAGAATTTGGGAGATAAGTGTTGGGGTTTTGGGGTGTTAGATTGAAGGGAAGAGTTAGGTTCCGGGAGAGCAGTAGAATTTGGGAGATAAGTGTTGGGGTTTTGGGGTGTTAGATTGAAGGGAAGAGTTAGGTTCCAGGAGAGCAGTAGAATTTGGGAGACTTGTTAGGTTTTGGACATGTTGAAGTTTGTGAACTTTTCAACTCTCAAACAAAAGTGTTGCCTGCAGATGATTGGCTGTTCTCACCTGATGCTGTTTTGGTGCAGAGTTTCGGTGTCGGAGCCATCGTCCTCTTGAGCGGCCTTCTTGTCCAAATTGCGGAAATGCTGCATGGCAGACATGGCAGCCTTGGAGGTCTGCTTCTGAGCGTCAATCCTGCTGACTATGTGGATGTCTCCAGGCCCCGAGTAGGAGAAGAGATAGGGGGTGCAGTCATGGCCCTGGTGGAAGCAAAGATGGTGGAATGTTATTAGGGTTACTCCGGAAAGGAGACTTCCTGCCCCATATATTCCTTGTCTGGTGATTAGAAGATCAGAGCTATGCCGGAGGGTCAGCAATGAAAATAGAACCTCCATCAGCTGGGAAGGATCATCTTACCGCAGCCACCAGCCGGGTCTCATTCACAAATAGAAGTGACAGGAAGGGAAGCTTGTCTGTCCACAGTTCAGTGACTCTGTAATAGAGAAGACAGGAAAGGCAGTGAACAGGTGGTTTCACATCCTCTGTCTGGGCTTGGCGCCAAAGCTGACACTCCAATAGATCTATACAAATTGTGTTCACAGGGGAAGTTGTTCTCTCTGAACATTGAGAAAAGCTTGGATGGAAGCAAAAGGCTATGAACATAATATGGGTTCTCAGGGAAGACTTTAGTGCAGGTATGGCAGTCCACCTGAGGGGTGTATGACGACATCTCAGGGAACATTGTGCAGGAGGTACGGTATGAGACGGGCACAGGAATGTAAAACAGTGGTAGATCTTGTATGTTTAAGATTACTTACATTTTGTCTTGGGTTGAGTCGGCCACATTGACACAGCTGTTGTGATCCACCCAGGCCAGATACTGACCACTGGGTGAGAAGCATACGCAGTGCACCCAGCCTCCACTTTTACCTCTCTCAAACAGAAGCTCCCCAAATGGCATCTTTGTCCCCCAAAGTGTTGGGCTGGGCTTGTCTTCAATCTCCTTCACATATGCTGAGAAAACTCTGAAAGAAACCATTATTCCAGGTCATCAACACAAACAACATCACAAGGGAAATCTTTCCTATTACATTGATGTCTTGGTTCATTTCATCCACCCGATACCAATGTCCCCCACCTCATCCACCCGATACCAATGTCCCCCACCTCATCCACCCAATGTCTTGGGTATTCAGTAATTTTTGTCTGTCAGCTTATCTCTTCATGTGTTCTGCTTAAGAGGCCAGCCACTCTCACCTGGATCTCTCCTCAAAGCATGGCTCCACTCCAGCCCCTATCTCCTGACTATCCTTTGTTGCAGTCTGCTGCTTCCACTCTACCTCCCTGTAATCTACTGTGAGCTGGGAGACCCTATGGGTTGCAACCGGGAGCCAGACTGCAGCTAAATCCATCCCCACCACTAGGGGCTACCTCGCCCACCCAATATCAATGCCCCCCATCTCATCCACCCGATATCATTGTCCCCCACCTCATCCACCCGATATCATTGTCCCCCACCTCGTCCACCCGATATCATTGTCCCCCACCTCGTCCACCCGATATCATTGTCCCCCATCTCGTCCGCCTGATATCGTTGTCCCCCACCTCGTCCGCCCCATACCGTTGTCCCCCACCTCGTCCACCCCATACCAATGCCCCCCACTTCATCCACCCCAATGCTGATGGGGGCCCCATGGACCAGCTTATACCTGCACTGGAAGTCACATCCACCAGCTGCTAGCAGAACATTGTTGGGGTGCCAGGCCAAGCTCAGGATGGTGGAACGGATGGCCTTCTTGATATGTTTGCTGATCCACCTGTTGGTTTATGAGTACAGTCATGTAAATGATAAGAATGATGCCTGCAGACCATCACTTGCTGTTTAGAAATTAGGATGTAACGCAGTCCTGCTTTATGCATTGTTATGTCACATGACCAGATGACACGACAGCAGGAAGCAGTACATCCGATCTCCCGCTTCCATCAAACCTGCCCCTCAACGTGCACCATTCTTACACTCCAGTACCCCAATAAAGGATGACCTCATTGCTAGCTGGAAATTGGGACATGACCTGTGTGGGGGGTCAGGGGAAGAACTAAGGGGGGCAATGACCATGGGCCTGGCTACCCGGTGCCATGGGTCTTCAAGTCTGTAGGGAGACCCATGTGCCCCTCAGGGGTATTAGTTAATCCTTGTTCTGGCCCCACCAGCCCTCTACATCTGCAATAACTCACCAATCATTCTCCTTCTCAAAGTAACAGATGGAAATGGTCTGTGAGCCGCTGCCCACCGCAATCTTGTTCTCCTGGGGAGACCACTTCACACAAGTGGCAGCGCGGTTTATACGCAGCAGAACCAAGGTCGGCTTCCATGCTCCATCACGAAGAGTCCAGACATAAGCATTCCTGTCCACGGCGCAGGTCACAATTCGGTCCGAGTTTGCAGCCCAATCTATTCCTGCAACACATAGAAGGGTATGATGAGTGCTGGAGACTCATCTGCAGATTGGCCACTTATCTGACACACCCAAATATATAGTGACCGTGCCAGGCCCTGCCATGGTGAAAGTCAAACTGGCAGAAAAAGGACACAGGATTCTCAAAGGTGCAGTCTGAGAGGCTCCGGCGTGTGAAACTGAGATTTCTCTGGGGTTTGGATTCCTGAATCAGGGCTGGAATCTGATGCCAGGTACACACGACTGGACTTTCCGGCAGACTAGGTCCGATGGTCTTCCCGACGGACTTCCGGCGGCATTTTGACAGACTTTCCGAACGAACGGACTTGGCCCCACGCGGATGGACTGAGTCCGTTTGAAAGTCCGTTTTGAACGTGATGACGTAAATGGGACTAAACAATGAAGTTCAATAGCCAGTAGCCAATATCTTACCTTGTGTCGTATTTGGTCCGTTGGACCAGCTCACAGACGAACGGTTTTCCGGGTTTTTAATCCGTTGGATAGATTTGAAACAGGCTCTATTTCTAGGTCCATCGGATTTATTTTTCGAAAAAAAACAATCTTACTAGCCCACACACACAATCGGATTGTCCAACGGACTAATCCCTTCGGACCTAGTCTGCCGGAAAGTCCGGTCGTGTGTACAGGGCATGAAAGTTCTGAAGTGCCTTGGGTGGGAAGGAACCTTCAGTCCTGTGTCCGGGTTTACTAGTTGCCGGCAGCCGGTGTAAGTGCATAGGTGTGTGGGATCAATATAAGCTGAGTTACTGCAGTGGCTGCCCTTTTGGAGGCAGACCCCTGTCAGGAGAGAGGGTTGTTCCTGTCAGAGACTGCGTCTCCTGTCAGGGGAACTGCTTTCCCAAAGGACTGGGAAGGTTGGGATGGCTATGTGGGTCTGGGTGGCTGAGTAAGCTGAGGTGTCTAGCGGGTTCAGGAGGAAGGCTGGCAGTCTCTGAGAGAAAGAGAAAACCCAGGGAGGCTGGAGAACCCTATTTGGTGACCAGGAGAGGGTCTGGGGAGCAAGGTACTGCAACCCAGGTTGAAGGAGACATAGGAGCCAAGTGGCTTGGCATTGTTTGCTATCTGTATTTGCTGGAGAAGAACCGCTGTGTGGGCAACTTAATGAACTTTAAACACAGTTCTGTCTGACATGGACATCCCTAAACAAGGCATCGTCCCTCAGACCACAACATCCATGGATCTAGGGAGGACCACACATGTCAGGAACCTGGCCAATCATCAGCGGTACGATTCTCTGCACATTAGCCAGACAAGATCCTGCAGCCATTGCTCACTAATCCATTACTTACAAAGATGAAAGCTGCAATCTGATTGGCTATTCTAGCCAGTGTTCTGCTCCTCCTCACCTGTGATTCGCCCATTGTGCTCGGTCAGTTCATGGATCCTACGCCACTCATTGTTGACCTTCTGGTATATCTGGACGGTGTGATCATTGGGACTGATGGCAATCTCTATACAAGGAGGATGCAGAGATAATGTTCAACAGAACCATACAATCACAATGACAGCAACACACACAACAGACACGCCAATCTCTACATACGTGTGCGATCTTTATTCCATGAGTGACAAGATATGGGATCTGTCCCAAAGCTGTACAGGGACATGGTTCTTCTGTCACTGCAATAAACGACAACCGTTAATGTCTGTCCTCTCCACGGATTTCACCAGCTCTGCATCTGTGACTGAACATATTATTATTATTATTATTATAATACATAGCAATATTGTATATTGCGCCAACAGTTTACATAGCACTTTACAACTTGAGGGTAGGCAGTACAAATACAATAGGAATCAGAGGGCCCTGCTCCTTAGAGCTTACAATCTAAGAGAACATATCAGAGACAAGATCAGAAAACATGTGTCACTGAGAATGGAGGATTCTGGGAGATCTACAACATTCCTGTCATGTCCTGATCACGTCTCAATACCGAAAACAAGTCCAACCCTGCCTGACTACTAAATGGAAATCCACACTGAACAGTATGGAGTCCCCATCATTCCAGATCCACATGTCTGAGGAACGTTCCTCAACACTACTGACCAACATACACCAATGGCGTGTCAATTACCCGTCATACCAAGGGTGTGTCACCATCATTCCAGATCCAAATCTGAGGAACGTTCCTCAACACTACTGACCAACATACACCAACGGCGTGTCCGTTACCCAACACGCCAAGGGTGTGTCACCATCATTCCAGATCCAAATCTGAGGAACGTTCCTCAACACTACTGACCAACATACACCAACGGCGTGTCCGTTACCCAACACGCCAAGGGTGTGTCACCAGTCATTCCAGATCCACGTCTGAGGAACGTTCCTCAACACTACTGACCAACATACACCAACGGCGTGTCCATTACCCAACACGCCAAGGGTGTGTCACCAATCATTCCAGATCCACGTCTGAGGAACGTTCCTCAACACTACTGACCAACATACACCAACGGTGTGTCCATTACCCAACACGCCAAGGGCGTGTCCCCATCATTCCAGATCCACATGTCTGAGGAACGTTCCTCAACACTACTGACCAATATACACCAACGGCGTGTCCATTACCCAACACGCCAAGGGTGTGTCACCAATCATTCCAGATCCACGTCTGAGGAACGTTCCTCAACACTACGGACCAACATACACCAACGGTGTGTCCATTACCCAACACGCCAAGGGCGTGTCCCCATCATTCCAGATCCACATGTCTGAGGAACGTTCCTCAATACTACTGACCAACATACACAAACGGCGTGTCCATTACCCGTCACACCGTGACAGAATATATCAATATGGATCTGTCAGGAGGGGGATAGGAGGGAGGGATGTTCTGCAGAATATATATTACTATGGATCTGGCAGGTGGGGGATGGGAGGGAGCGATGTTCTGCAGAATATATCAATATGGATTTGTTGGGGGGATGGGAGGGAGTGATGTTCTGCAGGATATATATTACTATGGATCTGTGAGGAGGGGGAGGAGAGGGAGCGATGTTCTGCAGAATATATCAATATGGATCTGTTAGGAGGGGGGTGGGAGGGAGCGATGCTCTGCAGAATATATTACTATGGATCTGTCGGGGGGGATGGGAGGGAGCGATGCTCTTCAGAATATATATTACTAGGGTTCTGTCGGGGGAGGGATGGGAGGGAGCAATGCTCTGCAGAATATATTTTACTATGGATCTGTCAGGAGGGGGATGGGAGGGAGCGATGCTCTGCAGAATTTATTAGTATGGATCTGTCGGGGGGTGGAAGGGAGCGATGCTCTGCAGAAAATGTTACTATGGATCTGTCAGGAGGGGATGGGAGGGAGTGATGCTCTGCAGAATATATATTACTATGGATCTGTCAAGAGGGGGATGGGAGGGAGCGATGTTCTGCAGAATATATCAATATGGATCTGTCGGGGGGATGGGAGGGGGTGATGCTCTGCAGAATATATTACTATGGATCTGTCAGGAGGGGGTGGGAGGGAGCAATGCTCTGCAGAATATATTTTACTATGGATCTGTCAGGAGGGGGATGGGAGGGAGCGATGCTCTGCAGAATTTATTAGTATGGATCTGTCGGGGGGTGGAAGGGAGCGATGCTCTGCAGAAAATGTTACTATGGATCTGTCAGGAGGGGATGGGAGGGAGTGATGCTCTGCAGAATATATATTACTATGGATCTGTCAAGAGGGGGATGGGAGGGAGCGATGTTCTGCAGAATATATCAATATGGATCTGTCGGGGGGATGGGAGGGGGTGATGCTCTGCAGAATATATTACTATGGATCTGTCAGGAGGGGGGTGGGAGGGAGCAATGCTCTGCAGAATATATTTTACTATGGATCTGTGAGGAGGGGGATGGGAGGGAGCGATGCTCTGCAGAATATGTTACTATGGATCTGTCGGGGGGGATGGGTAGAAGCGATGCTCTGCAGGTCTATGGGGTCCTCTCACCTGGCGCTCGGTGTCTGGGAGTTGCGCTCTCCGTGGCTTGGGGGGGGGGGGTTAAGGAGCGATGCTCTGCAGGTCCTCTCGCCTGGTGCTCGGTGTCTGGGAGTTGCGCTCTCCGTGGCTCGGGGGAAGGGAGCGATGCTCTGCAGGTCCTCTCACCTGGTGCTCGGTATCGGGGAGTTGTGCTCTCTGTAGTTCAGGGGGGAGGGGAGGAAGCGATGCTCTGCAGGTCCTCTCACCTGGTGCTCGGTGTCGGGCAGTTGTGCTCTCTGTAGTTCAGGGGGGAGGGGAGGGGAGGAAGCGATGCTCTGCGGGTCCTCTCACCTGGTGCTCGAAGTTGTGCTCAGGGTGGGGATCTTCAGGTATTTCATGTCTCCTCGGGCTCTCACCTGAGCACAGGTATGCTGAATGGGAGTGGCCAAGGTAAAGAAATGCGATTGCTGGACAATCCCAGAAAAAAGGTGTGATGAAACGTCCCCCATCCCCCATTCGGTTTGCAGAAGAACTTGTGAACCCCAATAAAGTCTATGGGAAAATCCAAAGTGCTCATTTTAAAGACTTATATGTAAGTGATTGGGGACTCAGGTACTACCCCCGGGGAGTGTTTGGGGACCCGCGTTCTGCCCCTGGGGAGTGTTTGGGGACTCAGGTCCTGCCCCTGGGGAGTGTTTGGGGACCCGGGTCCTTCCCCGGGGGAGTGTTTGGGGACCCGGGTTCTGCTTCCCGGGAAGTGATTGGGGACCTGGGTCCTGCCCCAGGGGAGTGTTTGGGGACCTGGGTCCTGCCCCAGGGGAGTGGTTGGGGACCCGGGTCCTGCCCCCCGGGGAGTGATTGGGGACCCGGGTCCTGCCCCCCCGGGGAGTGATTGGGGACCCGGGTCTTGCCCCCGGGGAGTGATTGGGGACCCGGGTCTTGCCCCCGGGGAGTGATTGGGGACCCGGGTCTTGCCCCCGGGGAGTGATTGGGGACCCGGGTCTTGCCCCACGGGAGAGATTGGGGACCCGGGTCCTGCCCCCTGGGGAGTGATTGGGGACCAGGGTCCTGCTCCCCGGGGAGTGATTCGAGACCCAGGTCCTAGCTCCCCGGGAGAGGGATGAGATGTGAAGGGGGTGGAGACTGAGGATGTGATGTGAAGGGGGTGGAGACTGAGGATGTGATGTGAAGGTGGAGGAGACTGAGGGATGTGATGTGACGGGGAGGAGACTGAGGGAAGTGATGTGAAGGGGGAGGAGACTGAGGATGTGATGTGAAGGGGGAGGAGACTGAGGGAAGTGATGTGAAGGGGGAGGAGACTGAGGATGAGATGTGAAGGGGGAGGAGACTGAGGATGAGATGTGAAGGGGGAGGAGACTGAGGAGTGAGATGTGAAGGGGGAGGGGACTGAGGGGTGTGATGTGAAGGGGGAGGAGACTGAGGGGTGTGATGTGAAGGGGGAGGAGACTGAGGATCAGATGTGAAGGGGGAGGAGACTGAGGAGTGAGATGTGAAGGGGTGGAGACTGAGGGGTGAGATGTGAAGGGGTGGAGACTGAGGGATGTGATGTGAAGGGGGAGGAGACTGAGGAAGAGATGTGAAGGGGGAGGAGACTGAGGGGTGAGATGTGAAGGGGGAGGAGACTGAGGGATGAGCTGTGAAGGGGGAGGAGACTGAGGGGTGTGATGTAAAGGGGGAGGAGACTGGGGGATGTGATGTGAAGGGGGAGGAGACTGAGGGATGTGATGTGAAGGGGGAAGAGACTGAGGATGAGATGTGAAGGGGGAAGAGACTGAGGATGAGATGTGAAGGGGGAGGAGACTGAGGGATGTGATGTGAAGGGGGAGGAGACTGAGGGGTGAGATGTGAAGGGGGGAGACTGAGGATGAGATGTGAAGGGGAGGAGACTGAGGATGAGATGTGAAGGAGGAGGAGACTGAGGAAGAGATGTGAAGGGGGAGGAGACTGAGGGATGATATGTGAAGGGGGAGGAGACTGAGGGGTGAGATGTGAAGGGGGAGGAGACTGAGGGATGTGATGTGAAGGGGGAGGAGACTGAGGGGTGAGATGTGAAGGGGGGAGACTGAGGATGAGATGTGAAGGGGGAGGAGACTGAGGGGTGAGATGTGAAGGGGGAGGAGACTGAGGGATGAGCTGTGAAGGGGGAGGAGACTGAGGGGTGAGATGTGAAGGGGGAGGAGACTGAGGGATGAGCTGTGAAGGGGGAGGAGACTGAGAGGTGTGATGTGAAGGGGGAGGAGACTGAGGATGAGATGTGAAGGGGGAGGAGACTGAGGGGTGTGATGTGAAGGGGGAGGAGACTGAGGATGAGATGTGAAGGGGGAGGAGACTGAGGATGAGATGTGAAGGGGAGGAGACTGAGGGATGTGATGTGAAGGGGGAGGTGACTGAGGGATGGGATGTGAAGGGGGAGGAGACTGAGGATGAGATGTGAAGGGGGAAGAGACTGAGGGTTGTGATGTGAAGGGGGTGGAGACTAACGGGATGTGATGTGAAGGGGGAGGAGACTGAGGAAGAGATGTGAAGGGGGAGGAGACTGAGGGGTGAGATGTGAAGGGGGAGGAGACTGAGGGATGAGATGTGAAGGGGGAGGAGACTGAGGGGTGTGATGTGAAGGGGGAGGAGACTGAGGGGTGTGATGGGGAGGAGACAGAGGAAGAGATGTGAAGGGGGAGGAGACTGAGGAGTGAGATGTGAAGGGGGAGGAGACTGAGGGATGTGATGGGGAGTAGACTGAGGGGTGAGATGTGAAGGGGGAGGAGACTGAGGGGTGAGATGTGAAGGGGGAGGAGACTGAGGGATGTGATGTGAAGGGGGAGGAGACTGAGGAAGAGATGTGAAGGGGAGGAGACTGAGGGGTGGGATGTGAAGGGGGAGGTGACTGAGGGATGAGATGTGAAGGGGGAGGTGACTGAGGGATGTGATGTGAAGGGGGAGGAGACGGAGGACTCTGATTGGTCGATGTCCGGCGCTCTGGGCCGCTCTGGATATTACAGCTCCAATGACGTCAGATTTCTGGTCACGTGATGCTGCGCAGTGTTCTGTGGGAAGGGGCGGGGCCGGTTGCCTAGAGACCGTTTCCTGTCATTTGGAGGCCGATTGACGTCACCGGAGCGCTCTGATTGGTCGGATTGTAGTTTCCGGTGAGGAACGGAGACACCCGGAGGAGGCCGAGGACACCCGGATCACCGGGAGAAGCGCCCGAGCAACCGAATCCGAGGTGAGACCGGGATAGTGTCCTCCCTTCCCCCAACACCCGAGATCTCCTCCCCCCCCACCCGAGATCTCCTCCCCCCATCCCCGAGATCTCCTCCCCCCACCCGAGATCTCCCCCCAACACCCGAGATCTCCTCCCCTCCCCCCAACACCGAGATCTCCCCCCCAACACCGAGATCTCCCCCCCACACCCGAGATCTCCTCTCCCCCCCCCCCAACACCCGAGATCTCCCCCCCAACACCCGAGATCTCCTCTCCCCCCCCCAACACCCGAGATCTCCTCTCCCCCCCCAACATCCGAGATCTCCTCTCTCCCCCCCCCCCAACACCCGAGATCTCCTCTCTCCCCCCCCCCCCAACACCCAAGATGTCCTCTCCCCCCCCCAACACCCGAGATCTCCTCTCTCCCCCCCCCAACACCCGAGATCTCCTCCCCTCCCCCCAACACCGAGATCTCCCCCCCAACACCGAGATCTCCCCCCCAACACCGAGATCTCCCCCCCAACACCGAGATCTCCCCCCCAACACCGAGGATCTCCCCCCCACACCCGAGATCTCCTCTCCCCCCCCCCCAACACCCGAGATCTCCCCCCAACACCCGAGATCTCCTCTCCCCCCCCCCAACACCCGAGATCTCCTCTCCCCCCCCCCAACATCCGAGATCTCCTCTCTCCCCCCCCCCCAACACCCGAGATCTCCTCTCTCCCCCCCCCCCCCCCAACACCCAAGATGTCCTCTCTCCCCCCCCCAACACCCGAGATCTCCTCTCTCCCCCCCCCCAACACCCGAGATCTCCTCTCTCCCCCCCCCCCAACACCCGAGATCTCCTCTCTCTCCCCCCCCCAACACCCGAGATCTCCTCTCTCCCCCCCCCCCAACACCCGAGATCTCCTCTCTCCCCCCCCCCCCAACACCCGAGATCTCCTCTCTCCCCCCCCCCCCCCAACACCCGAGATCTCCTCTCTCCCCCCCCCCCAACACCCGAGATCTCCTCTCTCCCCCCCCCCCAACACCCGAGATCTCCTCTCTCCCCCCCCCCCCAACACCCGAGATCTCCTCTCTCCCCCCCCCAACACCCGAGATCTCCTCTCTCCCCCCCCCAACACCCGAGATCTCCTCTCTCCCCCCCCAACACCCGAGATCTCCTCTCTCCCCCCCCCAACACCCGAGATCTCCTCTCTCCCCCCCCCCCAACACCCGAGATCTCCTCTCTCCCCCCCCCCCAACACCCGAGATCTCCTCTCTCTCCCCCCCCCCAACACCCGAGATCTCCTCTCTCTCCCCCCCCAACACCCGAGATCTCCTCTCTCTCCCCCCCCCCAACACCCGAGATCTCCTCTCTCTCCCCCCCCCCCCAACACCCGAGATCTCCTCTCTCTCCCCCCCCCCAACACCCGAGATCTCCTCTCTCTCCCCCCCCCCAACACCGAGATCTC